>NW_008331831.1:635835-641230 GCF_000622305.1 Nannospalax galili
ACATTTATAGTCTTACATATATTGAACCATCCCTGCATCTCTGGGATAAAGCTGACTTGATCATGGTGGATGATCTTTTTGATGTGTGTTTGTATGCAGTTTGCAAGTATCTTGTTGAGAATTTTTGCATCTATGTTCATTAAGGATATGGGGCTATAGTTTTCTTTTTTGGTTGTATCCTTTACCTGGCTTTGGTATTAGAGTGATGCTGGCTTCATAAAAGGAATTTGGAAGTTCTCCCTCCATTTCTATCTTTTTGAAAAAATTAAGTAGTATTGGATGTAGATCTTCTTTAAATGTCTGATAGAATTCTCCTGTAAATCCATCTGGTCTTGGGCTTTTTTCAGTCATGAGGTTTTGTATTACTGTTTCAATTTCTTTTTATGTTATGGGTCTCTTTAAGCTGTTAAACTCTTCTTGGTTTAGTTTTGGTGGTTTTCATGCCTTTAGATATCCATCCATTTCTTTTAGGTTTTCAAATTTAGTAGCTTATAGGTTTTTAAAGTATTCCCTTATGATGTCCTGTATCTTTCTGGTGTCTGTTGTGATGTTTCCCCTTTCATCTCTGATCTTGTTGATTTGGAGGTGCTCTTTCTTTCTTTTGGTTAACTGGGCTAGCGGTCTGTCATCTTGTTTATCTTTTCAAAGAACCAGCTCTTGGATTCACTGATTCTTTGTATTGTTTTCTTTGTTTCAATGTCATTAATTTATGCCCTTATTTTTGTTATTTCTTCCTGTCTTCTGGGTTTGGGTTTCATCTGCCATTGTTTTTCAAGTGTGTGGAGTTGCAATGTTAAGTCATTTATTTGTGTTTTTTCCGATTTTTTGATATAGGCACTTAGAGCTATAAACTTCCCTCTAAGGACAGCTTTCAGTGTGTCTCAGAGGTTTTGTTGTGTTGTATTGTCCTTTTAATTTAGTTCCAGGAATACTTTTATTTCTTTCTTAATTTCTCTTTTGACCCATTCATCATTCAGGAGTGTGTTGTTTAATCTCCATGTGTTCGTGTGGTGATTAGGGCTTCTTCAGTTGTTGATTGTAATCTTTATTGCATTGTGGTCTGATAGAATGTGTGGAATTATTTCAATCTTTTTATATTTGCTGAGGCTTGTTTGGTGCCCCAGTATATGGTTTATTTTGGAGAAGGTTCCATGGGGTGCTGAGTAGAAAGTATGTCCTTTGGTGCTTGGGTGGAATACTCAGTAGATGTCTGTTAAGTCCATTTGATGTATGGTATTGTTTAATTCAGATGTCTCTTTGTTAACTCTCTGCCCTGTTGACCTATCTAATGGAGACAGTGGGGTACTGAAGTCCCCTACTATTAATGAGTTGGGATTAATCTGGGTCTTAAAAGTCCTGTAGTATTGTTTTTATGAAGTTGGTTGCACCAGAGTTTGGTGAATATATGTTCATGATTGTAATATCTTCTTGATTTATTGTTCCTTTGATCAGAATGAAGTGGCCCTCTTTATCTCTTCTGATTAATTTTAGTTTAAAGTGTATTTGTCAGGTATTAGAATTGCTACACCTACTTTTTTCTTAGTACCATTTGCTTAGTATATTTTTTTCCATCCTTTCACTTTAAGATATTGTCTGTCCTTGAAAGCGAGATGGGTTTCTTGCAGACAACAAAAATATGGGTTTTGTTTCTTAATCCATTCACCTAGTCTGTGTCTTTTGACTGTGGTGTTCAGTCAATTAATATTTAAAGTTATTAATGAAAGAAGAATATTGAATCCTGTCATTTTTATTTCTATTTACATTCGTGATGTAGCTGTACTTTTCCACAGTTATACCTTCACTGAATTTCTTTCCACAACCGCTTGGGTATAGTCATTCCTTTCTTCAGCTCTTTGTATTGCTTCCAGAACTCTCTGAAGGGCTGGTTTTGTGGACATGAATTCCTTCAGCCTAATTATGTCCCAGAAGATTTTTCTTTCCCCTTTTACTATAATATACATTTTTGGCTGGGTATAGTAGTCTGGGTTGGCATCTGTGTTCATTTAAAACTGGGAATACTTTGGTCCAGAGTCTTCTGGCTTTCATATTTTGCACTGAAAAGTCAACTGTAATCCTAATGGGTTTTCCTTTATATGTGACTTGTTTCTCTTTTGCAGATTTCAGTATTGTCTCTTTGTCTTGGTTTTCTTATGTTTAGCGTTTTTACTATGATGTGCCATGGAGTTTCTTTTCTGGTCCTGTCTGTTTGGTGTTCTATATGCTTCTTATATTTGTATGGGCATGTCTTTCTTTAATTTTGGGAAATTTTATTCCATGATTCTGTTGAAGATCTGCTCCATGCCATTATCTTGGGATTCTTCTCCTTCCTGTATGTCTATGATTCATAAGCTTGGTCTTTTTATAAAATCCTACATATTCCATTCTATGGTTTCTTAAATTTTTCATAGTCTTTGCTTGAGTGGTCTCATTCATCTACTTTATCTTCCAGTCTTGATACTCTGTTTTCCATTTCATTCATCCTATTGGTGAAGCTTTTTCCTTTCGTTTCTAATTGGCTTATTGAGTATTTCACTTCCTTCTTCATTTCATCCTGGGTATTCTTCAATATTTCTAACTCTTTTCTGAATTCATTCAGAAGTTTATCCCTATCTTCCTTCAGTACTTTGATTTCTTTCTGTGTTCTTAAGTTCACTGAATTATTTTATCATCTTTAAATTGTTCTTTTGAGTTCCATGTCCTGCATTATCTCTAGGGGGTTCTCATTGTACTCCTCTAGAATACTATTAGTATTTGGTGGGGATATGTTATTTTGGGTTTTCATGTTATTAATTTTTCTCTGTGACTTTGACATGTGGATTTCTTTTGTAGTTTCTGATTCTTGTGTAAGAAGCAATCCTTCCTTTGCTGAGTTTAGGTCTTCTTTTTGTAAACTTTATGTGCTTTTGTTGTTTATTTTTTGGGCATGAAATGCTGGTTGGTCTAGGCTTCAGGTTCTCTCCTTTGGTTTTATATTGAAGTGGCAAAACTGCTTTCATCTTCAGGAATTCTCACAGAGGCACAAGTCAGGTGAGGATCAGATGCTCTTGGGCTTTCTACATCTGAATTCCTCCAGGAATGTTGCTGGCCTCAGGAGTTAGGAGTTGGACTGGCCTGGGAGCTGGACCCAGGAAAGATGCTGGTCTAGGGTAGCTGGTGGCCATGCCACCCAGAGATGCAAAGGAAGTTGGGGGTGGGAAGGGGCCCCAAGGCCTCCTGGGGAGTGCACTGAGGAGCTGGGTTGGTCCAGGAGAGAGAGGCTTGTGGGTAGGAGAGAGGCCTTTGGGTCCTGCAGACCCAGGGAAGTTGCTCTGGATGCACAGGATCACGAAGAAGCAGTGGTGGTTCCCCAGGTGTCTGGGGCAGCAAGACAAGGAATGGGACAGTACCCAGGCTAGGAGGAGTGACCTGCAGGGGAGATGAAAGGGTGAGTGAGGCTGGGGGAGTCAAGGCGCGGATCTAATATGCACCTCTTATCACCTCCTGTATCATCAACTGCTTTCCCTACCATACTGCTTTTGGTACCCTAGCCTCTGTGCCCTTCCTCAAACCCATCAGACATTCTTCTGAACACTATTTTTGCTCCGGTCATTTCCTCCTGTGTGGAATGCTTTTCTGCAGATGTTAGCGATAAATAGGAAACTTCTTATCTCTTTCCAGTCTTTCTTCATCATATCCCAATACACGCAACCCAAGTTAACCCATGCACATGAGCATTCCATGAGGAAAACATTATTATTGTTAGAGAAAAGTATTAAAATTTTTCCTAAGGCCATTAAAGAGCATCATGAGCGAAGCCTGAGTGACCTGCCCACCTGTGTTCTGATGGTGCATTTTACATTCTTGTGTTTTTCTTGCTTCCATCGATTCTCATTCCTTAATTCTGCTCTTTTTCCTTTTTATTTTTTGAGAAAAACAGACTATCTAGCATTATTTAAAATTTCTCTTGGAGACTTTAACCAACTGTCTGCCAACAAGAAACTTAAAATTCATGAGAATTCTTGTCTGATTTGCTTTTATGCTATGTCATTCACAGTGCCGGGCAAGGAGTAATAGGTGCCCAATAGGTACTTGGTGAGTGAATGGGTATAGTATCAATACTAATAAATCCATTTCAAACTGTGTATTTTAAGCAGTGTTTTCAGAAAATATAAAGTATTAAAAATATAATTTTTTATGTGTATAAGAGTATTGCCTGCATCTACGTAGGTGCACCTGTGCTGTGCAGTGCCCACAGAGGTCTGAGGTGGGCAGCTGATCCTCTAGAACTGGAGTTACAGATGGTTGTTAGCCACCATATGAATGCTGGGTCTCGAACCCAGGTCCTCTGCAAGAGCAGCTAGTGCTTGTAACTGTTGAGTTGTCTCTTCAGCCTGTAAGAACATATTTCAAATAAGTGTTTTAGAGAATCTTCAGCTACAGAGAAAACATATTAGCCAAGAGGAGAAAGATGATGTGTCGATAGGTGTGAGAGGCAGATACAGGGGTGAAGAAAGGCACTGTAAGAAAAGCAGAGGGAACAGAAAATAGGTACAAGCTGGACAAAACTTCCTGTTTTGTAAAACTAAGGCTAGGCTACAGAATCGCATGAGAGTAAGAGATCAGCACGAAATGCAATCAGAAGAGCAGGCGGGGCACAAGGCATTTACATCTTATTAAAAGATGAAGGGGAATCATTACTGAATCTTAAGAAGAAAAATTACCAAATTTGATTTTTATTTGTAAAGGTCACTCTGACTAATGCAGGTAGAGTGGATTATATGAAGCAGAATGGAAACGTAGGAGGATCTGAGTCCCAAAACACAAATAAAAAGATTTCATGAACACCAAGACAAAAGGTTTTCATATATATTGCTGTCATTTAAGAAGACTTTTATCTTATTTCAATAGAAAGAACAGAGCATGTGGAACTGTTGATTGTGACCCTTGTTCATTCTCATTTAAGGGCAACTATTCCTTTTGTCAGGGAGACGTATTCAAAGAAGTAGATTGAAAGCAAATAGTATCTTACATTTTTTTTCCTAAGCCATCTATCAAAATGTGGTAAAAATTGGAACCCCTTATTAAACCTTGATACTTTTCTAGTTATAAAGAGTAATTCTGCGCAGAAATAAGGCTAATTCCTCAGGCCAGTAGGAAAATTTTGATGTGGTCTAAACAGTATCAAAATACCTGCTAGTAATTTTAGATTTAACCTAAAGACATTTTAAACAAAATATCTTGAGATTTACAGAGTACAGTTGCAATGCCTAGTATTAACCAGTTCAACTCCAAGATATCTTTACCCATCTGCCTTTCTACTTTTTCACACCTGCTAGTCATCATCACGCTGTAGGACCAAGACAGTATATCTTAATTAGTGTTTCTTCTTTTCTTCTTGATTCCTGTATTGGTGTTT
>NW_008331831.1:641283-642713 GCF_000622305.1 Nannospalax galili
GTATGCATATATGTATATAACACATATGTGTTACATATATGTTGCATAAAGTATATATATAATTTAAACATATCTTGACTTGTGAATGCTGACCCAGCCTATATTGTATTTGTAAATACTGTCAATACTAATTTCATTTTCAATGTTTTACATGTGTTAGGCTTATCTAAGAGCATTAAAAATACTTCTCATATAGAGAAGTATTCTTATATATTGTTGATTTTAATCTCTTAATAAATCATCACAGCTGGCATAGTGGCACATGCCTGTAAGCCTAGCACTGGGGGAAGTGAGGCAGAAGGCTTATGAGGTCAAGGCCAGCTGGTCTACATAGTAAGGCCCTATCTCAAAAATGATGGGAGGCTTAAAAAAAGATGAGAGGAAGTATATTGGAAATGTAATATACAAGAACAAATTTCAAATATAAGTTTCTACCACAGTGAAATCTAATAAGAAAAATGAAAGAACTGATTATCTATTGTCTCTGACCTTTTATTACTAGGATTCTGAAGTCCTAGAAAGTGGCAGGAATTTCCCAACACTTGATTCAAAACAACTACAAGATGGAAGTCTCATTCACAGATATTCAGGATAAAGACATCAAGGAGAAACATTGAAATCTCTATTCCAGTACTCTGTAAACTACTTTTCTAGATTTTCTGTCTTCCATGCCATAGAATATGAGCTGCCTAAACAGAGATTGTCTGTTCTGGTTGCTGCTGAATCTCTAAGACTTTACAGAGTGACTGGCAGTCAGTAAATTCTCAGTCAAGTGAATGAGTGCTAGGAGTTAGTAGAAAAAGATGGAAGAGGAGCTAAACCTGCCTTCCTTTACCAGTTCCTCAACTCCTCAATGGTAATGCCTCTGGAGCCTCAAAGACAAAGACGGTTTCTACTAGATGATGTTTATGGTGATTGTACGCCTTGTCAGTCAACAGGCTCTGGGACCCCTTCTAGTTACAAAATTGTAGATTGACAAAAGCCCCCACCCAATTCAAAATCCAAGAAAGCAAGGCAGCAGAGAGAAGCATGTCTCTTCTAGACACCAACTCATCTTACACCTGGCCTTTGCTATTAAGATCAGATCGTGACCTGGTACCAAAAAAAAAAAAAAAAAAAAAAAAAAAAAAAAAAAGAAAAGAAAAAGGAAAAAAGAAAAAAAATCAAACACCCACATTTCTTCATTTCTTCACTAACTTGCTTAAGTTGGGAAGAGTGAGCAAACTTCTCTGAGACCTGGACATTATAAAATTAAATGGAGGAAGCATTTAGCAATTGAAAATTATAAAATTATAAATGTCAGGTTAGAATTTTTAGGAGTAAAGATTTAGTTAGAATGAGAAAGGAAGTCAAAAATAATTATAAATTTTAAATGACTTATGATCATCAGTATCGCTGAACCCAGGAAAAATAGCCTTTTTATTAACTGA
>NW_008331831.1:643009-685066 GCF_000622305.1 Nannospalax galili
TGAAATGCAAGGGTTCAGGACACTTCAAATTTGTTTGAGCAGTGACTGTATGTTCACATATATGCATATACAGTGTTTAATTGTATATGATTATGTAACATTCTTTTTTGTTAACTTTTTTATTGAGTTTTTTAAATTTCATACACTATTTCCCACTCACATCCAGACTCCCTCCCCAATCCATGCCAACCCCACCCACCAAACCCTATGCACTCTGCCATACATGCTGAGTCCTAGTTATTCAGGTGTTTGTACCCAAATATGCATATACAGTGTTTAATTGTATATGATTATGTAACATTCTTTTTTGTTAACTTTTTTATTGAGTTTTTTAAATTTCATACACTATTTCCCACTCACATCCAGACTCCCTCCCCAATCCATGCCAACCCCACCCACCAAACCCTATGCACTCTGCCATACATGCTGAGTCCTAGTTATTCAGGTGTTTGTACCCAAATGTCCTTCAGTGTAAATGCGTTCACTGGAGTCTAGTCAGCACATCCAGTGGTCGTATGTAAGTCATACTCTCCCTCACTCAGCAGCAGCCAGTCTCAAATAGTTCTCAATCTAGTGCTGACCCACCACCTATTGCTCACCTCCCCTTTAGGCACTTGTTTAATTGAGCTAACATGTGTCCCTTGTTGGATGCCACCACTGCCGTAGGCTCATGAGCAACCCTCTATTGGCCTGGAAACCGCTACCTCATAGGTTCATGAATCAGCCCTGGCACTTACAATCTTTCTGCCTCCTCAGCAATGGTCCCTGAGCCGTGGGTGGGTGAGGTTCCATATAGGAGTCCCATCCTACACTCTACAGTCTTGTGGTCAGTTGAGGCTTTCTGTGTGTAACACACTCTGATGTACATGGAAGCCTCACTGGTGAGAGCTGAGGGATGCATTACCCCTCTCTCTACCCCTTATTATTCCACTATATTCCATGAGCCTTGGTTGTAGGAAGTCAACTGCAGATGTGTCACCTAGTACTGGGCATCTCCCAGGTGTATGTTCTCTATGGCTGGCCAGATGTGCAACTCTATGGTAGCCTCCATCTGTTGCAAAAAGACTTTGATGAGTGCTGTGCGGCATGTTTGTGGCTCTCAGGGAGGTCTATTCTATCTGGCACTATGTTCCCTTCCAAGCAGCTCCTAGGTATACATATGCATTAATGTTCAGACACTCTATGTGCTTTTCTCATAGGGTCTGTAGGGCATCACTTTTCTCTCTAGGTTTCCTAGGTCCCTGAGATTCACTCATCTCTACTCTTTTTTCTCCCATTTGGCCTCCCTCCTCCCTCCCTTCCTAGTCACAGTGCCCCAATTATTCCCACCCTCTGCCCAATACCTCTCGACTCTTGTCATCTTTCCATTCCTGACCTCCCTCCCTCTGCCACACCATGGTCACTTACATTCCCCTCCCTCCTCTCCTCCCTGCCTATTACTCATAAATTTTCCACCTCCCTCAGGTAGCATGTGTTCCCTACTATCTCCCTTTCAGGTTTTTTTTTTTCCTTTACCTCCATGTATCCTTTGCCTTTACCTGGCTCCTGGTGTTGCTTCAGAATTTATATACTCACATATAAGGGATTGGTGCTACAATCCATACATGAGGGAAAACATATTCCTTGCTTTTCTGTGTTTGTGTCACTTCACTTAATATAACACTCTCTAGCTCCATTTATCTGCAAATTTCATAATTTCACCTCTTCTTACTGCTGAGTAGAAATCACTGAATGGATGTAGCACATTTTCATTAGCCATTCATCAGTTGAGGGACATTAAGGTGTTTCCATTTCTTAGCTATTGTGAAGAGAGCAGCAACAAACATGGATGTACAGGTATCTATACAGTAGGATGAGACCTTTGAGCATATGCCAAGGAGTGGTATCACTGGATCATATGGTAGGCTCATTTTTAGTTTTTTGAGTGTTCAGCACACTGCTTTCTGTAGTGGTTTCATGAGTTTTCATTCCCACCAGCAGTGAATAAGCATTTCTCTTTCTCCACATCCTCTCCAGCATTTGGAGCCTTCCATTCTCTTGATCTTTGCCAGTCTGACTGGAGTAAGATGAAATCTTACAGTGGTTTTTATCTGCATTTCTCTAATTACCAAGGATATTAAACACTTTTTAAGGTGCTTCTTAGCCATTTTTATTTCTTCACTTGAGAACTCTCTGTTTAGGTCTACCACCCATCTTTTATTAGGTTGTTTATCTTCCTATTTCTTTCTTTTTTGAGTTCTTTGTATATACTGGATATTAATCCTCTGTTGGATGTGCATCTGGTTAAGATTTTTCTCCCACTCAGTAGGTTTCCTCTGCCCTTCCTTAGTTGTTTCTTTTGCTGTACAGAAACTCTGTAACTTAATGAGGTCCCACTTACTGATTTTTTACCTTAGTGCCTGAGCAGCTGGTGTCTGGTTTAGAATGTCCTTTCCTATGCCTGTATCTTGAAGGGTGCTGCCTTTGTTTTCTTCTAGAAGTTTCTGAGTTTCAGATTTTTTATTGAGATATTTGATCCATTTGGAGTTGGCTTTTGTACAGGGTGAAAGATAAGAGTCAAGTTTCATTTTTCTGCAGGAGGAGATCAAGTTTTGCCAGCACCACTTGTTGAAGGTGCTATCTTTCCTCCATAGTGTGTTCTTAGCACCTTTGTTGAATATCAGGTGGTTGAAATTATATGAACTCATGTTTGGGTCTTCTGTTGTGTTCCATTGATCTACATGTCTATTTTTGTACCAGTTCCATTCTTTTTCATGGCTATAGCTCTGTAGTATAATCTGAGATCTGGTATGGTGATTCCCCCAGCATTGTTCTTTTTGCCCAAGATTGTTTTGACTATCTGAGCTTTTTTGTGATTCCATTTGAATTCCAAGGTTATTTTCTCAAGCTCTGTGAAAAATGTCATGGGTATTTTGATTGGGACTGCACTGAATCTATAAATTGCTTTTGGTATGATGGTCATTTTCACAATATTGATTCTACCAATCCATGAGCGTGGTAGGTCTTTCCATCTCCTGGTGTCCTCCTCTATCTCTTTCTTTAGAGTTTTGAAATTTTCACAGTAGAGATCTTTAATGTCTTTGGTTAGGCTTATTCCTAAATATTTAAATTTTTTGAGGCTATTGAGAATGGGAGGGTTTCCTCTAGTGCTTTTTCTGATTGCTTGCTATTGGTATTTAGAAAGACTACTGATTCTTGTAAGTTTATTTTGTATCCTTTCACTTTACTGAAAGCATTAATCAATTCTCACAGTTTTCTAGTGGAATATATTTTTGGATCTTGTATGTATAATATCATATCATCTGCAAATAGGGGTAATTTTCCCTCTTCCTTTCCAATTGATACTCCTTTAATTTCCTTCTTTTGTCTTATTGCTTTAGCAAGAGTTTCAAGCACTATATTGAAAAGGAGTGGAGAGAGTAGACAGTGCTGTCTGGTTCCTGATTTTAATGGGAATGCTTCCAGTTTTTCTCCATTTAGGATGATGTTGACTATGGATTTGTTGTATACAGCTTTAATTACGTTGAGGTATGTTCCCTCCAAACCAACTCCTTCTAGGACTTTCAACATGAATGCATGTTGGATTTTGTCAAATGCCTTTTCTGCATCTATTGAGATGACCATATGGTTTTTGTCTTTAAATCCATTTATATGTTTATTACATTTATTGATTTACATTTGTTGAACCATCCCTGCATCTCTAGGATAAAACTGACTTGACCATGGTGGATGATCTTTTTGATGTGTGTCTGTATGTGATTTGCAAGTATTTTGTTGAGTATCTTTGCATCTATGTTCATTAAAGATATAGGTTTATAGTTTTCTATCTTTCGTTGTATCTTTACCTGATTTTGGTATTAGAGTGATACCAAATACCATCATTGCTTGGCAGCCATCTATGGCTTCATAGAAGAAGTTTGGGAATTCTCCCTTTTTAGCTATCTTTATGAATAATTTAAGCAGTATCAGTTGTAGATTTTCTTTGAATGTCTGATAGAATTCTGCTGTGATTCCATCTGGGCCTGGGCTTTTTTTAATTGGGCAGTTTTGTATTACCATTTCAATTTCTTTATTTGTTATGCGTCTGTTTAGGCTGTTGATCTCCTCTTGGTTTAACTTTGGTGGTAGCCAAAATTTTAGGAATTCATCCATTTCTTTTAGGTTTTCAAATTTAATGGAGTATAGATTTTTAAAATATCCCCTTACAGTGTTTTGGATTTTTTTGGTATCTGTTGTGATGTTTCCCCTTTCATCTCTGATTTTGTTAATTTGGATTTGCTTTCTTTCTTTCTCTGGTTAACTGGGCTAAGGGTCTATCTTATTTAACTTTTCAAAGAACCAGCTCTTGTATTCATTAATTTTTTGTATTATTTTCTTTGTTTCTATTTCATTCATTTCTGCTCTGAGTTTTGTTATTTCTTCTCATCTACTAAGTTTGGGGTTGGTTTGTTCTAGCCTTTCCAGAGTCTTGAGTTGTATTGGCAAGTTGTTTACATGTTCTCTTTCTGATTTTTTAATGTAGGCACTAAGAGCTATAAACCTCCCACTTAGGAATGCTTTTAGGGTACCCCAGAGGTTTTTATTGTATTGTCCTCTTGTTTTCATTTTGTTCCAGGAATACTTTCATTTCTTTCTTAACTTCTTCTTTGACCCATTCTTGATTCAGGAGTGTGTTCTTTAATCTCCATGAGTTTGTGTATTCACTAGACCTTCTTTTGCTGTTGATTATAAGCTTTATTGCACTGCGATCTGATAGAAGGCATGGAATTATTTCAATTTTGTTGTATTTATTGAGATTTGGTTTGTGCCCCATAACGTGGTCAATTTTAGAATAACTTGCATGAACTGCTGAGTAGAAATTGTATTCTTTAGTGGTTTGGTGGAATATTCTGTATATAGCTGTTAGGTCCATTTATTCTTTGTCCAGTTGACCTATCTATTGAAGAAAATGGGGTGTTAAAGTTGCCCACTATCAGTGAGTTGGTACCAATCTCTGTTTTATAGTCCTAGACTACTGATTTTATGAAATTGGGTGCTCCAGAGTTTGGTGCATCAATTTTCATGATTGTAATATCTTCTTGGTCAATTGTTCCTTTGATTAGAATGAAATAACTCTCCTTATCTTTTCTGATGAGTTTTAATTTGAAGTCCCTTTTGTCAGATATTAAAATTGCAAAACCTGCTTGCTTCTTAGGGCCATTTTCTTGGAATACTTTTTCCATCCTTTCAGTCTATGATAGTGTCTGTCCTTGAAGGTGAGATGAGTTTCTTGAAGACAACAAAAAGATGGATTTTCTTTCTTGATCCATTGTACCAGCCTGTGTCTTTTGACAGGGGAGTTGAGGCCATTGACAGTTAGTATTAGTATTGAAAAGTGCAGATTGTGTACTGTCATTTTAATTTCTTTGTGTTTGTGGCCCTATTTTGTGTTTCTGTTGTTATACCTTTCTTCATTTTCTTTCTGTGGCCTTTTGGTCATACTCATTCCTTTCTTCAGTCCTCTGTATTGCTTCAAGTGTTCTCTGTGGTGCTGGTTTGGAGGACATGAATTCTTTCAGTCTACTTGTGTCCTGGAAATTTTTCTGTTCCCCTCTGACCTTGATAGATAGTTTCCTGGATAAAGTATTCAGAGTTAGCATCCATGGTTGTTTACAACTGGGACTACTTTGTTCCAGGCTCTTCTGGCTTTCATAGTTTGCATTGAATAGTCAGCTGTTATTCTGTTGGGTTTTCCTTTATATGTAACTTGTTTTTCTTTAGCAGCTTTCAGTGCCCTCTCTTTGTCCTGTACATTTAATGTTTTTACTATGATATGTTGTGGGGACTTTCTGTTCTGATCATGTCTTAATGGCATTCTCTGTGCTTCTCGAACTCTATAGGTATATCTTTCTTTAATTTAGGGAAGCTTTCTTCTATAATCCTGTTGAAGATCTGTCTGATGCCATTGGTTTGATTTGCTTCTCCTTCCTGTATTCCTATAATATGTAGATTTGGTCATTTCATGTTGTCCCACATTTCCTGCTTATTCCATTCCTGTGGGGTTTTGTTTGGTTGGTTGTTTGTTTGTTTGTTTGGTTGGTTGGTTGGTTGTTTTTTTTTTTTTTTTTTTTTGAATTTTGCATAGTTTTTGCTTAAGGAGTCCAGATCACAACTTTATCCTTCAGTCTTGATATTCTGTTTTCCATTTTATTCATTCTGCTTGTGAAACTTTCTCCTGTTGTTTCTACTTGGTTTATTGAGTCTTTCAGTTCCATGTTCATTTTCTTTTGGGTTTTCTTCACTATTTGTATCTCTTTAGTAAATTTGCTTTTCAAATTATGAATTGTTTTTGATAGCTCATTAAGCCACATATTTGTATATTTTTGAGCATCCATTAAAAGTTTATGCCTTTCCTCTTTGAGTTCTTTGAGTTGTCTGCGTTTTCTTGTAATTCTTTGCTCATGTTGATTATTGTTCTTTTAAATTCTGTGTCCTAGGTTCTATAGGGTGGTTCTCAATATTCTGCCCTTCTGTAGGACTCATGGGTTTTGTTGAGGACAAATTTTCCTAGTTTTTCATATTATTTGTGTTTTTAATTGACATTTGAGCATATGACTGTTCTTTGTCAGTTATGTGCTGAACAGGAACTTCTACTCTGCTTTTGTTTAATTTAATTTTGGTTCAGAGTCCTAGCTGAGCAGGTCTGTCTGCCTGATCTCAAGGCTGGGAACTTGCCAATGAGGGGGCCACCTGGGTGATAACTCAAGGATCTATGGTAGGGTGGGTGGTTAATCTGGTTTGGAAAGGTAGTTCTGGGATTTGTATTTAAGGAATAGGAGCCAGCCTGTTAGAGAGGCTTTCAGCAACAGTGATGAGAGGAATGGGGTAGCTAGTCTTCCTATGGAGAATGTATTGGAGCTGAGGCTGGGCCCACCTGTGTGAGAGGCCAGGCTAGCCTATGTAACATTCTTTATCAATATTTGAACTATTAAATCAAGAGGTCATTCTTTCATTTTTGTGAAGATTTATTCTTAACAAATCGCTGCTCTTAGTGTGACCTGAAAATTATTTTTCTTATTATTAATCATTAGATATTAAAAATCTATCGATTTTTAACATTATTTGAAATTTCTCTCATACATTTGAATAAATAAGTTTTAAAATTTTATTCACATATTTCAAAACTAAGAGTGTGCAATTGTTTAACTATTTTTACTGAAAACTTCCAAAGACTCTTTCATGTCAATTACAGGGTAACTGGCCTTTAGCAACATTTTGAGTAAGTTTTGAGGTGTCTTTCACATTTACATATCTCTTTTAAGTCTCTAAAATTTTATTTTAGAGACCTAGAAACATCTGTTTACTCACAAAATAAAAGTTGTACTGCCTTATAATGTGCTGATGATCTCATAGACTTTAATATGTTTAAAAGTCAAATTAGCATTTGTGTATAAGCAAATCCATCTATATGCTAACCTTAGGAAGAAACCATGCAACTATTGAAATTTAATGGATTTTTTTCAAGCACTTAGACATGAAATTTATCTTGTGCCTTGAATAATAATACATATGAGCTAAGGGCAGTATATATCATCTGTACTTGCATAGATGTCTGGGAAGGAAGATTTGCAACCAAAATCGGTAATATAATATGTGGAGCATTTGTTTGAAGAATAGTACAAATTTCAGGGATATGAATGCTGTTAAAGTACTACAGGACTCAAGTACTGGGCATCAGATAAATCATTCATGATACATGCTTGTGAAGGTGGTCCTGCTTGTTAACACCCTTCATAGCAGCAACACTATTATATAACTGATTGTTCAACATCACATCCTAGCCACAAAATATATCCCACTGAAAGGCAATTAAATATTTCCTCAAGTCAATTTTGTTAGAGGCAGATCCCTAAAATACCCATAGCCACTCCAATGCTCAATGAAATGGAAGTATGAGGAAGAGGAAATTAGACCGGAAAGGACCAATTTCAGTTGAAACTGTGCTTTAATTACCTTATATTTGTATATTTATCCAAACACATGACTACAAATCACATTTCTAGAGCTTCTATTAGAAATTTATATTGGGCTCCTACAAGTGGAGAACATTAAGATTAAAATGACTTTGTGCTAAGTCCATATTGGGGTGGCCATTGGTCCCACCACATTCTGAGAGCTCACTAAATACACACATTTCCACTAGAAAGGGGATTTTTCTTCTCACCCTTGGGGCCACTGTTCTTTTCATATTGCTTCCTGAGAAAACCAGCAAACTATGTCTCCATCTTCCATCTTGTCCTTTTGGGTGCCTGAAGTAGGGGAACATGAGAGAGAGAAAGAAAGAGAGACTAAATCAACATGCTTACATAGAGTTGCCCATCCCATCATCTAAAGAACCTTTCTTTTTTATAACTTTTTATTAAATTTTTGTGTATTTCACACATAAAATCATCTTTATGCCCCCTTCCCATTTGGCACCCTCCCAAACCCCCCACCCCACCCCACACTCTGGAGTTTATACATTCTGACATTTGTATTAAGGCCTATCTATTATGTAACATTAGTGTCCCAAGATGTCCCTCAGTGCAAATTCATCCACCAGGGTTTAGTTAGCCTGTCTGTCCTTTCTTTATATCCTCTGGTTTGAATCCAGATACCACAGGATGGAAGGGATCTTAAACTGATGACCAGTTGAGTGGATAGCCTCAGTTTGCAGGCTGACATAGTTTTAGTAGCTCTCAAAAGTAATGTCAGTATGATTAAGCTTTCTTATCGCTTATTATTGCTTGTCATAGGACTTTTCAGTAGTTGAAACTGAGTCTCAGGGGTGACAGTGGGCATTGCTGTGTTGGCAATAAGCATGGATCTGCAAGACTGAGTTTCTGCAAAAACATCAACTACTGATTTTACCTATATAAATCATAATCCATTTGGCATGACTGATATCACAGGTGGCTTACTGTTTTTTGTTATTATTATGACAAATCTCTAAGACTGTGTAAGCAGAGATTTATTTATTTCACATGGCACTAGCATATGACAAGGATCTTCTTGCTCCCTGCTAAGATGGAGGAAGCCATCATATGTTAGGAAAGAGCATATATGCTAGCTCAGAAGTATTTCCAACTTGTTACAAAGTTATTGATGGAATTATGAGTACCCAAACTTCTAATCCAAATTATGTCCCATAGGCTCCACTTCAAAATACCATTAGCAAATGGATGGGAATTAAATTTTCCAAAATATTAACTTTTGAAGTAAATCAGCTGTAGCAAAAGGAGAAGAGGAAGGGAACTAGTTTTACAAAAAGTTCTGACATATCCTGTCATCCCAAACATTAACCCCTCTTTCATAAAATCAATTATGGCCTTCTAAGTAAAATATTTACTCAAGTATACATACATAATTCTCTCCTTTCTATGAGGGCTCAATGGTAAAGAATCATGTAACTTTGAATTTATCAAATAAGATCCTAAATCCCCTTCTAACCAAAGCATCAATAAAAAACACCTTGTTGACTGAGTTTACTGCTAGTAAGCAATTGATTTTTTTTAATCTGGTAAAATGAATCCTTTTCCTGGAAGTGCTCCAATTACTGTTCAGTCTCTTAGATGTCTTTCACAAATGGCCTTCTCTATAATTCTAACTTAAATGGGATCTTAATTTTTCACCCAAGCATAATTCTCTATAAGAAGCCTTCCTTGAACTTCACTAGAAAAAAATCCAGCAAAATCCTAAACTGTACTTTTAACCTGTCCAATTAGCCATTTGATATATTCCATCATGTTACCGAGCTGAGCTAACTGCAATAGCTGTATTGGTTCATAAATTGCAGGTTTCTTTCTCTTTCTGTCACTCATCATTACCCTCTGTCACCTGATTTGTTCTAGCCAATTTAACTCATTGATTTTCATTGTAAAGTCTACAATACAGCCAGCAATTTGTGACTCTCACAATTTAAGCTAACACGTGTTAACCAGTCTCACTGTCAGCTTTCTCATGGCCAATGTAAGGTACAATCTTTATATTCCGGGTATGTCTTGTAAAGGGACGGACACTAAAAGCATTAGCCAAGAAGAAAATAGCCACAAAATGTTTCTGACCCAGACTTTGTTAATGTTGGCACATAGGAAAGGCCCTGTTGTATTTAAAGTGCTTTATAACCTCTGAGTTAATTCTGGTATTAAAGCAGCATTCTGCCACAATATTTTGAACACCTAAAGCAAGGTTTCTTGCCCAAAGGAAGGTTGCAGTTTAGCAATGCTAGTAACTAAATTTGATATAAAATAAGTGTTCAGGTATGCCTACAACTCACACTATAAGATAAATCACAAACCAGAGCTTGCAAACCTGACATTAGATCTTTTTAGTACCAATCATTGTCTTATATTAAAGTATTAAAGTCCATTTTCTCTCTTAAATCCAGCCCCTTTATAAAAAAAATTCAGGATTTTCTTCACCACTCTTAATTATATTTACTTTAACACCAACAATTCACTTTCTTTTTTCCCCTGATTTGTTGAAATAAAGTTTAAGATAGTATATTTGGAGACCAAACATATCTTGCTCATGCTTTTTGGAAATTATACTGGAGAACAATTTTAGAAAGATATTGAAGAAAATATTGATTTAATAGATATAGCATGGGGTCCAATATTATCAGCTATCTATCCAGAAAAATACAAATGTAAGTACTTCATACTTTGTGGGGAAAATCACCTTTGCTTTTCAAAACTTGAAATATTGTAAAATTGTAATGAGTTCACACATGACAGAATTTGGGAGCCATGTGTGGCCACAAAGCAATCATCACTTCCTCCTCTATATGTCCCTGTCACATCAATAATCTCTGAAAAAGGACATATCTAAATCAAAAGTTGAAGGAAACTCAGTAAACCTAAGTCTTAGCTTGATGCCAGAAAACGATCTCAATCATCAGAGTATCTCATAAAAATAACACTGTTGGCACTAGCAATAAATGCCTATTTAAATGTAGGTAGGTTCCTTAAAGGAAGGAATTTGACATCTTTTCTTCTTCATGCCTAGCACATACTTGCCACTCAAAATCTTAATTAGCCAAATTGACCTAACTGGATGAAATGACCTTAGTGATAAAACTCACCTTTGATATGAAATTCTGAGAATCAGTAATCTGGTGAAATTCAGTTGTTTGACATGTATTTATAGAATGATTTTTAATTAATTAATATTTATTTTATGAGTGCTTTGCCTGCACGTAAGTACACCCTTGCATGCTGTGCCCAAAGAAGCCAGACGGGGGCATCAGATCCCCCGGAACTGGAGTTTTAGAAGTTTGTTAGCTACCATGTGGGTGCTTGGAACTGAGCCCCAGCCCTCTGCAAGAGCAGTCAGTGCTCTTAACATCTAAGCCATCTCTCCAGTCCCTGGAATGTTTTAAAATAATCCTGACAAAGTTTTAAGTACAGGGAACATATTAACTAATGAATAAATAATATACAAGCCCTTGTCACAAAGCTTACATTCTAACTGGGGAGACAAAAGGCAAGTGTTTACCTACATTTAAGCTCAGCATAATTAGGAAAATTGTGGAACCTGTGATTGCCTCATTTAGCAATCACACGTCCAGGCCTGTGTTTATTGTTCCTTCTTCGTTGTTTTAAACATGCTCAGCTATAAAGGTAGAGATCTTTCCCTTAGGGAGTTCTTGGGCGTTAAAAAAAAAATGCAGTTATTGCACATGAAGTTCAAAAATAATGGCAACAACACATTTTGTCTGCAGATAATGAAGGCTTACAGATGGAACCATAGAAACCGAGGGAAACGAGGAAAGTTTAAGAGATTAGCCTTGTGCTAAGTCTTAGGGAGTTACTGAGGAGAGAGGAAGGAGTCTGACAACTAAAGGAAAGGCGGAGACTAGGAATCCTGAGAACATAGGACTATTGCCACAAAACAGGGTCTCCAAGAGGACCCAGCGGAAATGAGCATCCAAGAGACTCAAATCCTGGAACTTCCATTAAATTTTGGGTGACCCAAGCAAGTAACTTTACTTCTCTAAAAATCTCAGCTTCCTCAGCTACAAAATGTGCTCTTATGTCCACTCACAGGATGAAGATTAAATAAAGCATAATTATTCCCATTTGAAACATAATGATTGCTGCCTAATTGGTCAACAAATGTCAGTTGACTTATCTTTCCTTCATAACACAAAGGAAATCAATGAAGACATTTTATCATGAAGATATTGGACTATAGGATAGGGTAAGAAAGTTTAGGAGGAGATGGTTTGCATGAAAGAAAATGAATGTGGAGGTGAAGATAAAATGGAAGAATTGGAGATCTACCATCTCCAAAAGACAGAATGTCTTTAGTTATACTGATAACTAAACTGGGGAAATGGGAGACTGGCAGAGATAGAAAAAAAATCTCAAAGTTGGTTGCCTACAAGCCTCAAATTGAAGGTAGAATGCACAGGTCATGGGCTTATGGGACAGGTGTCATGAGATCAGTCCTGGAAAGGCTGTTTTGATGTGTCTATGGGTTATATGTGTGGCTTCGATACAAACAAAGCTAGCAGATACTTAGATCATAATAAATGATATGAATAATTTTTAAGTGAAAGGGAAAGACTAAGGTGTGGATGGCATCATCTAGGAAAAAAGAAAGAACTTCATGTTTCTTCTATTTCCAACTTCCCAGACTAACAAGGTATTCTCCTCATGGGTAATTATGATGAATTTATTCTGCCATCCTTGTTGGGTACATTAGAAACTGGAAGTATTTAATGAACTGGCATGATGGATTGAATATTTGTGTTTTCTCAAAACTCTTAATGAGGAAATTCTGACCCCAAGGTGCTTTAATAGGAGGTGTTTAATCATAAGAACCAAGTCCTCAGAAATGGGATCCACTTTCTTGTAAGAGAGGCCTCAGGGTGCTCACTTGTAACTTTCCATCATGTGAGAACAGAGCAGGGGTCACCATCTATTAGAAGTGAGCCCTCACCTGACACCATGCATCCCCTCCAGTTCTTGATCATGGACTTGCAGCCTCCAGAATGGTGAGGAATAAATTTCTGTCATTTCTTAGGCTCTTAGACTATTGCGTTTTGTTATAGCAGCCTGTGCAAACTAAGATTGCACTAAAGGGAAGCTCAGCGTTTCCCATAGCCCCTTATATCTCCCAAAGTACTGCTAGGAGAGCCGCTAATGTGTATTGGTGGAGTTTAAGAATATTCTATTAGCCCACATTTTGGAGGGAAAGGGAAAGAGCATTTGGACTGGAGGGCCCTCCTGTACTCAGGGCCCTGGAAATGCTAGGCTATAGAAGTTCTTATTCTCTGTGGTTCCTTTCTATGTGGAAGAGAATTTTTTCTCCTACCTTGCTGACTGGCAAAGGCAGCCCCTGGAGAATAGTACACATAATAAGATAGCCTGGACTGGTAGCTGAGGCTACTCTCTAATTCAGTTCTGAGCCCCCTACATAAACTGTGTAAAAACAAAGATTTCCATTTAGGCAGGTATTGGAATTAGTCAAATAGGCATCTTAAGTCTTTCTGAGGCTTAAACAAAGAACTACACCCTGGGTATCAGCAACCACTCTCTGAATGGGAGCAGTGCCCAAGCAACACTGATTTTCATATTCCTTTGTGGAAACTAGTTGAGAGAATTTAGAGATTCCCATGACTGGGACCAAATTCCAAGAAACATCCCTTTTCCCCAACTGATTCATGAGCTTTGATTATGAAAGCCATCTACATAGTCCACTCAGATCTTTACACATCCAATGTCAGTGGATACTGCTCTCTCTTTGTATGCATGGAAGACATACTTAGTGAGAAATCATGACATCATTCCCCAAGTCCAAGGTGGAATTAGTTTAAGGGAAAGCTGCAATTGCAAGTGCTATAATCAGATTGCTACTTTGGACTATGTCAATTATAGCAGCTTCTTCAGGTTCATGTCACAAATCATTATCCTCAGCAAACTGGACCTGACAAAAAGAGAAAGCTGTTTGTTTATATTCTTAGTTCTTTTAACACCAGCCCTAGGACTGTAAATGGGAGAATACGTCAGTGTGCAGAATCTGAAAGCACATTTTGGTCTCAGTAACCAGCAGTTACAGATAATTGAGCATGACATATGGTAAACATTTGAGTGTCTATCTCTTTCCAAGTTAGAATCAACAGTCCACTAGTGGATAACCTGAAGTTACAGGTCAGGTTGTTCTGTCAGATCCTAAGTCGACTGCTAAATCTTTATTATTCTCACCCCAGATCTTTCAAATCCTTTTGCTAGTCTGTTTTCTTGCATCCCCAACTAATCTAATCAAAGAACTGAAAAACAATCACAAGGCCCACACTTTTATTCTAACCATTTAATGGCTGGAAACAATTCCCAAATTGATATGCAAGAAAAATAGAGATATATAAAATTTAATTTCAACTTGGGATTTTTGCCATTTTTTTCCAAAATGATCAATCAACAAAATCTGTGTACATGAACAGATGAATGGATAAAGAACACATATAGAAAGAGGAAAGAGAGAGACAGAGAGAGAGAGACAAAGAGAAGATACCATAGAAATGTAGAAATAGACATCATTGCTAATTATTAACATTTTTTAGTGCTGGCACATATTAAGCAGTGATCTATGCTCCTTATTTGTGTTATCAACTATGAGCTATGGTTGTGTTTATCTCCATTTTATGGAAGAGAACTTGGATGCACAGAGACATTAAGTAAGATACTAACAGTTCACAAAAATGCACAGTGGTTGAACATTCACATACTGAAGACTACATTCTGATGATTTTTAATCATACATATGTTAGAAAATGCCATAGAGTTCATCTAATTTCACCTCATTGAAAATTCTTATTGTTTACTTGACTTATAATCAATAGAATAGCTTTTCATTGTTTTAAATAAGGATCAGAATCTTGGAAGCAGAGACACTGAAAAATAATTTACCCTGTGGATTCTAACCATACCAGCAGCAAAGCAATCTACATAAAAAGTTCTTCAACATTTTGGTCAGTAATCTTTTTATCGGGTTCAATTTGGATATTTATTCTCTCTTTAAAACAAATGCGATTAAAAAACACTTAAAAATAAACTAAAGCGCTTTTGCATTCTGACTTTGCCACTTAAAGTCAGCATTGACTGACGATTTGTTCAATTGCCAAGGCTTCCTTGGAATGCTAGTTGTAACTGTGCACCTTAACTTCTTATGTGGATTAGTACAAGTATCTATGGGGAAACAATTTCAAACGTACAAAACTCAATATTTTTATTACTTCTTCCCTCATTTCAGTAGCTCAGTTTATATTGCATTATGCATTGGTCTAAAACTTGTGTTCGGTGTGTGGCTCTAATGTGAACATAGTCACAATTAATAACCTGTCCGTAATTGTTTACATCCTTAAGAACCAGCGAAGATTCTGAACTGTACTCAGCTATCCACATAATATCCACAACTCTTTAACATATCGGGTATTAAAACCGAGAAAAGTTAGAAACACAAAAGTATGTAAGTACAAGTGCCCCTAACCGTCAGAATGATTACATCATCACGGATCAGGCAGCTCTGGAAAATTCCATACTACACAAAGGAGAGAAGGAAGGAAAAGGGAAAATAGCATTTGAAGATTATAGTGAAGATGGTTCATCACAAGGACACTGAGCATTGCCGATTGAAAAGTTAGAGCTCTCACCCCATCACCATGAAATGATTTTAACTTACACAGACGGGGATGCCAAAAGATCCTTAAAATACTCCTAAGTGAGTAATGGAGCTGAAGTTTATTTTCACATTACTTTTTATAAAGTAGAATTTTTATTTATTTTTTGAGAATTTCATATACATTTAGAATGTATTTTGATCATACCCACCGTCTATTCCGTGCCTCCAACTCATTCCAGACTGCCCTCACCACATTCCCCTCCCAACTACAAGTTCTCCTTAAGAAATAGCCTACTGGGCTGGAGAGTTGGCTCGGTGGTTAAGAGCACTGTTGCTCTTGCAGAGGACCTAGGTTCAATTCCCAACACAACCACATGGCAACTAACAACTGTCCTAACTCCAGTTCTAAGGTACCCTACACTCTCTTCTGACTCCACGGGCATTGCGGGACATGGGTGCACTTACATACACGCAGGCAAAACACTCATACACATAAAATAAATATAAGAAATAAAATATTTTTTTAAATAGTCTACCTAGTTCAATTAGTATTCCCTGTACATACATGTGGATTTAGGACCATTCACCTACCTTTTGATAATTCTTTTAAGATAAAAAACACTTGACCATAGCAGCTAGCTTAGCATGACATCTATTAAGCATGCCACCAAACTTCTGGTGAGTGCACAGACCCTTGAGAGGGTTCAGTCTATCATACTGATGTGCTGGGGGGAGAGTGAGTAAAATGAACTCTGTGAGCAGAGACAGGTACCAAGTGTTGGATTCAGAGGACCTAAAACAGAGTAATCCTATCCAGTCCTACCCAGCAACACTTCCATTGACCAAATATAGCTGAAAAACAGTTGTTCTGGAAGGAGTAAGTTAACAACTCTAATCTAAAGGAGGATCTAGAAATAGCATTTGATCCAGGTACAGAAAGCCAAGACTTGCTTATGAAAGCTTCTTCCTTGTTAATGGGATTAATGTACAAAAACAAAGAGATGTCACACAGCATTCCACTATTTTGTCCTGCCTTCTGCTGTATGGGGACAAAAATTTCACCAGAGCAACTGCCTCTACCTTAATCTTAGACTTTCCCAGCTTTTGGAACTGTTGGAAATACATTTCTGGTTTTTGTAATTACCTAGTCTCAGGTATTCTGTTATTGCAGCACAAATGGACTAAGACACAAACAGTAGAAGACTGCAGTATTGCTAGATCAGATAGGTCAAAACGTGGATGCAGCTTTGGAGCTGGGAAATAGAGCACTAAGACTAAGGGCAGTTCTGATGATGGCTCAGAAGTAAAAAGAGCTGTAAGAAAGTGTGTGTGTGTGTGTGTGTGTGTGTGTGTGTGTGTGTGTATACGTGCACAACCAGCCCCCCAAACATACACACAGAGGATGGAACTTAGGTCTTCTCATATTCTAGGCAAGTGCACTACCACATCCCCAGCTGGTTTATTGTTTACCGTTACAAGACAATTCTAGCTAAATTGCCCAGGCTGGTCTTGATCTCACTGTATGGTCCAAGCAGTATTGAACTTGATCCTCATATGTTAGTCTCCTGAGCAGCAGCCTCATTTGGCTTAGTTACTATGTAGTGGTTAGAACAGGAAAGAGTCTTCTGATGTGATCTCAGTAGAAATAAGAATAAAGCTGGAAACTGGAGGAAAGGATGGATTTGTCATCAAGTAGAAAAGAACTTTGCTGAACTTTGCCTGTGTCCTAAGACTGTGTAGGTGGCAGAATTTAAGATCAATGAACTATGACATTTAGTAGGAGAAATCTCTGTAGCAAAGCATCTGAGGTGCTGCAAAGCTTCTCTTAACTGGTTAAGGTAAAAATATGAGATGAAAGAAATGATTTTAACAAAGGCTTTTTATATTAGAAGGGAAGCACAACATTTAGCAAAGTCTCAGCCTTGTTGTCATAGAATTGAAAAGAGTGTTTAAGATACCAAAAAGGTATGGAAGAGCAGCCTTTAAAAAGAGTTACTAGACTTTTATAATAGCATATGAAGTATGGATTGCATTATAACAATTTCATACACGCTTTGTTCTTGTTCAGCTCCCTCTCTACCCCACTTCCCTGACCCCTGCCCCTCCTGCTGGTTCCACTCCTCCACCCAGTAGCTCCTCTTCTACTTTGATGCCTCCTGTATTCTATTGTACTTTTCTGCCTCTCCCTCTCACTTAAGATCTTTTCTTCCTATGTTTTTTTGTCCTGTACACACACACACACACACACACACACACACACACACACACACAAACCACATAAAATGATAACATAGAATCCTCACATAAGAGAAATCATTCAGTATTTGTCTAAGTGTGGTTTATTTTGTTTAACACAATGATTTCCAATTTCAACCATTTTCTTACAAATGTCATAATTCCATTTTTTATAGATGAATAAAATTCCATATGTCTGGTTTGGGCTTACATAGAACAATTATATGCTGTCACCAGTGCTGTGAGTTCATGTGAGTAACAGACCAACTGTCTGGAAAGCATTGGTTCCTTGTGATCTTCCACCACCTCTGGCTCTTTCTGACCTCTCTTCTACAATGATCCCTGAGCTTTGTGGGGCAGAGGTTTCGACACAGTTGTTCTATTCAAGGCTAAGCACTCTGCACATTCTCTGCACATTGACAATTTGTGGATCTCTGTGTTAATCATCAATGAGGTGTGGAAAGTCAGTAAGAAACATGAACTCTAGCTTAGGAGCTATTGGAAACTGTTATCTGCTAGGACAGCTAGTCAGTTTTCCTTAAGGGTGGGATGCTTGATAGGTTAAGTCATGTTCCAGTGGATGGACCTATAGCTAAGGATATTTTCAGACACAAATTATATTTGATAGGGTCTGAATATGATCACAATACACTGTATGAAATTCCAAAAATTCAATTAAAATGTTTTTAAAACTACATCATATGTACAAATATAAATTGTCCTTATCCATTCATCTGTTGATCAAGTTCTAGGCTGGTTCAATTTCTTAGCTATTATGAATACCGCAGCAGTAAACATGGACATGCAAGTAGCTATGTAGTAGGTAGGACTCAGGGTCCTGTGGGTTTATAACCAGGAGTAGTACAGTTCTGCCATACGACCAGGCATCATTTTGGTAAGTAGAGTAGTAGGGGCAGACAGAAGTCAAGTGATGTCCATCAAGGTAATAAGGGAATGACTGAAGGCATTTGGAGATCTTAGAAGCAAGCCTTCATCATGGGCCATTAACGTCAATGTCTTAAGAGTAGAACTGTACCAAGAATGGACCCAGTGAATCCATAGGATGTTGTTGGTCACTGTCCAGTGCTACCTCATTTCTCTGCTCCCCAAACTATGACTCAGGGCTCTTTGGAACCACAGCTGTGTCTCAGTCAGGTCCAAGTGCCACTCTGGAGGACCTAATCAGTGAGTTTAGGTGATGTTCACATGGTATGAGTTCTATACTCTTTCGGAATGCCAGAAGTATACAGGCATGTTAACACCACGTAGGTTTCAAAGATATGATAGAGAGACCCTACTAGGAAAATCCTTAGTGGAGGCAGGTGAACATTCCTGAGAACTCAGAACTGTAGCATGACCAATGTGTAGTGGCAGCCTGGGAAAGCCTCAGGATGTGATTTCAGTGTGGAAAAGCTAATGTCATGTGTAAGCTACTGCCAGCAAAGTCATGGGAGCTACATGCAGGTACTGGGGTAGAAGGATATGGACTGAACAGAGATTATTCTCAAATTTTAAGATTACAAAAAACACAGTGGCAAGCACGGGAACCCTCCCTTCAAACTGTTGGTCAGGATAGTGCAAGAGACTCCCAAAATAACAAAGGCCATTGCCACAGCCTTTGATTGCCTCCCAGAACTTCAGGGTAAGACCCTATTGCTGAAGACAGGATATACTTCAGACACAGCACATAGAGCAATCAAGCTGGAAGTGATCTGGAAGCCTCCTTCCTGAAGACCAGCTCCCATAATCTCAGAAGATTCTATGCAAACTGCCAAAGGAGAAAAGCAATCAGTGATATAATCCATCTATAAATTCTATGGCCCACAACAATGACCAGCCCATCAAATAATATCTACTGGTGCAGTACAGGTATTTTTATCTTGGGGGTTAATTAAGAGCTACCTAATTGTAATTAAGGCCCACTGAATGTGAGGAAACTCATATGTGGTACTGTAAGCATAGCTAAATACACATGGCTGGAGAGGTCATAGATTCCTGAGAAAAACCTACTTTTGTCACATCCCTAGGCCAATGCCATTTCTTACTGTATTCTAAATACATATCTTTATATTTATAGAGAATTTTACCCCTTACCACTCATCAAAGAAGCTTTCTTGCAACAGATAGAGACAATTACAGAATTTCTCAACTGGTCAGATGAAGAGACTCAGTGTCTGTGAGGTGCATTTCCAGACCTAAGTGACACATCCACAATGCAACTTCTATACCTTATTCTTATGGAACATAGCAGAACAGAGAGTAGAGGGAACATTAATGCATCTCTCAACTCTCACTGCTGAAGCTTCCTCATGAAACAGATGGTGATTAACACAAAAAGCTACAACTGGTCAAAGTGCAGGGATAAGAGACTACAGAGAACTTATCCCAGAATAGGACAAATATGTCAAACCTTTGCCACCCAAGACTCAGGGACCATTGCAAAAGAGGGGGCAGAAAAATCCTAAGGATCAGAGGTGGTGGATGACCACAATGAAACAGTTTTCCAGAGAGCTGGGAAGCTACTTATATAAACTTAAAGCAATGGTAGCACAATGGGCAAGACTCACGCCTGACGGAATTCCAACATGGAAGTGGGGAAGTGGGAAAGGAGCCCAATCTTAGCTGTGGAGCTGTTGGCAACCAGTGACTACTAGGAGATGGAAAGCTGATTTTTTTTCTAAGGATGTAACACCAGATAGATTAACCAGGCTCCAGTGCTTGGACCCACACTCAGAGACAATTTGGGGATGCAAACTTGGCTCTATAGACTGCCATAGACGCTGTCTTTTATGACAGAGTTCAAGAAATCCGGCAGAGGCAGGTGTGCTATAAGAACAGTGCAGATAGGAGAGGGGATCTAAATGTGATCAAAATACATTGTATGAAATTTGCAAAAATCCAATGTAAATTATTTTTATAAAGATCAATCGCTCACTCGTAGGCTCTGCACGTGTGAGCTGTTCCTCTCTCTCTCTCTCTCCTGCTGCTCCCTTTTGGAATGCCAATGACTGTCCTTTGCTCATCCCACCACTGATTTTTATTTTAGTTAATATTTTGTTGTTGTTTTATTTTTTTTGAGACACAGTCTGATAACTAAGAATGAACTTGAACTCCTCCCAATCTTCCTATTCCACCTCCCCAGTGCTGGGATTATCGGCCTGAAACACTAAGACTGGCTCTGAGCACATTTTATTTAATTAATGCTTTTTGTTGTTATTGTTGAAACGGGTTTCATTATGAAATTTTACAGTGTATCACTTTGAAAAGCATAAAATATTTGATTTCACTGCCTCACTGCCAGAAGGAGACATGCCTCTGGGTGAACTGTACTGTGAATTTCAGTCACAGAACATTTAGAAGAAATTTTAGATAGACTTCAATGTTGTTACTGGAGCTAGTTGAGGATCATAGAGCTAATGAATACTTTCTGATAAATATACAAGAAGGGCATAAATTTGAGAGACTTAAGGCTTGACTGTGTCGCCTCCAAAATTCAGGTATTTTTAGTGTGGCCCTATTAAGAAATGAAGCCTTTAAGAAGCAATTAAACCGTTAAGTCTCCTTCCATGTTAATAGGATTAAGCCCTTATAAAAGAGGCTTCAAAGTGCATGTAGCTTGCTTGTCTGTGTTACACATGAGAAGATACTGCAAGAATGACCTTACCACTCACAGTGCCAGCACCTTAAACTGCATCCTGCAAGGTAAGTTCCTAGGTGCTTGTTAGGTTTGGTTTTCTTTTTTATAAGTTATCCAGTCTCAAACCTAATAAAATATATTGGTTTGAAAATGTTAAAAGGAACTGGAGAGATGGCTCAGGGTTTAAGAGGGCTTAGAGGACCTGGCTTCATTCCCCAGCGCCCACATGACAGCTAACAACTGTCTATAACTCCAGTTCCAGAGAATCTAACACCCTCTTCTGGCCTCCGCTGGTACTGCATGTAGGCAAAACGAACATTAAAAAATTAATTAGAACGTGTTAGAAGTGAATTTGTGGCTCAGATAAATGCTTAATGTCTTTTTCTCAACATAAAAAAAGAAAATGAAAACTGATATGAATACTCCCCATTTTGATCAAACCACCTTACTAACTTGCAATAAAAATAGCATCAAGCAAAAGGATTATTTTCTGAACCATGAAGGGCTATTGCAAAATAACAAGAGCTTCCACTTTTAAGTTGTATTTTCTTTCCAGTTCAGAGACATGTACACAGGGAAAACAGTGACTAATATTCTAGAAACATAGGTTTCGTGCATCAAGGAAAACCCAATAGTCAAAATACCTATCATTTTAAAATTATATTCCTTAATTAAAATCCTTTTGTCCTATTTCTATAAATTGTTATGAGCAAGGCAGTAGAGAGGAAAAATGAAGAATACTGGTGTTTCCATGTCGCCTTCCCATCTCTGCATGAAGTGCACATATGTCCGTGTGGTGTCTGCCTGGAATTGTCACAACACCCTGCTCTTTCTCAAACACTCACCTTTCAGTGACTGAGGCCATGCAGACAAGACTTATGTGACAGCATGACCTTTATGAATAGAAGTGCCACTGTGGTAACAATCATGGAATCCTAAAACAGCAGCAAACATGTTGATTAGGTATCTGTCCTTTCCAAATGCCCCATTTGACAGTTTCCTGGAGTTTGGAGACAAATATTTAGACATATACCTCGATTTTACATTGAAAATTTTACTGTAGCCACGTGGTGGGTAGCTTTAATTGTTAACTTGACACACCTGGGTTCAGGGAGCCTCAACCCGGGAATTGCCTCCATTGGACTGGCGTGTGGTCACCGTGTCTGTGAGACATTTTCTTGATTGTTGACTGATTGGGAGGGCCCAGCCCACAAGTGGTCCTGTATTGTATAAGAAAACAGACTGAGTGCAGGTCTGGAGAGCAAGCCAGTAAGCAGCTATCCTCCAAGGTCTATGCTCCAGGTTCCTGCCCTGAGTTCCTACCTTGGGCTCCCTTAGTGATGAACTGTGACCCGGGAGATGTAAGCCAAATAAACCCTTTCTTCCCCAAGTTGGTATTGGTCAGAATGTTGCAAGCCAGTAAGCAGCTATCCTCCAAGGTCTATGCTCCAGGTTCCTGCCCTGAGTTCCTACCTTGGGCTCCCTTAGTGATGAACTGTGACCCTGGGAGATGTAAGATACAATAAACCCTCTCCTCCCCAAGGTGGTATTGATCAGAGTGTTTTGTTTCAGCAACTGAAAGAAAAGTAGGGCAAGTCACCAAGGGGAAGCAATTCACTGAGTAGCAAGTTTTGCTTTCTTGGACTGGCCTACAGATGTAGTTCGACAGATGTTGAAGAAAGCACATGAGATTCCTAGAACTCAGATGGCAGCCGACAACCATCTATAACTCCAGTTCCAGGGGATCTGATGTCCTCTTCTGACATCCATGGGCACTGCACGACATGGGTGCATTTACACACAGTACATGCATAGACATAAAATATTTAAAAAATAATGTTTTAGTCATTAGAACCCATGACTTCATCATTAAAAATTATTTAAAAAATAAAAAACCAACAGAAGTCAGACATGGTGATGCATACCTGTTATCTCTGGACATGGAGGGATGTGTGAGATCAGCTACATAGATCTGTTTCCTTCTTCCTTTTTGTTTATATAAATATAAATGGAGCAACTCTATTCACAGTGAGATTCCACTGGTGACTAAAGTTATTGCTATAGCTACTAATAAGTTGCCCTTGCTCCAGCAAATAATCTCCCACACACAAACAGGCAAGAAACTCTAATTAAACCCCCACACAGAAAGAAGACACAAGTGTAGCAAGGAACCTGTTGAGAAGGGTTGCAGCAGAAGAGGAGGAGTCGAGTGAGGGAAATGGAGGGTGAAAAACAACTAGAGCTCATCACATAAATATAGTCAAATAGCACTAAAAAGGAAAATAAAGTTTTTAAATCAACAAAAGAAATGGAAACATAGCTCGTGTAAGAAAAATGTGCCATTTTCATATGTATTGAAACAAATTTAAAACTTCTAATATTCAAATGAGAATTCCTGGATACTCAGTAAACTGAAATCTTGAGGTTTGTTTTCTTTACCACTTTTAAGTCAACAAAGCTGAAACTTGGACTGTGTTCTGGGTGATAAAAATTTTTTTTTAAATACTAGATCCCTTTCCTTAAGAAGCTCACAGCTTAGTTTTGTTCATTTTTTTCAAAGGCAGGAATTATTTATCTAAGTAAATGATCTTACCTAATACCAAAATATCTATTTACGCTTCACTAAAACCTCCCTACAATGCTTTTTTACAAATGATCTTATGTATGGCATCTCAACGACTTAAAGTCAATTTCAGTCCAAAAATTTCATCTTTGTTGTTTTTTGTTTGGCTTTATTTTGTTGAAACAGGGTCTCACAATGTAGCCCTGGCTGGCTTGTTACTCACTTTGTAAACTAGGCTGGCCTCAAATTCACAGAGATCTACCTGCCTCTGTCTCCCCACTGCTGAGGTTAAACATGGGCACCTCCACACTGGGACAGTTCAGAAGTTTCTAACAAGTATCTTTTAGGGGAACAGGAATGTGTCTCGGTAGCAGAGAACTTGCAGGTGTATAACTCCAATAGCTACTTCTTTATCATGTGCATAGTCACAAGGAGAAAATACTATAACAAAAATAAACATAGCAAAAAGAATTCCTTAAGTATGTGACATGCCAAAGGCTCTACCATGCCAATGTCCTTGCTAAATGTCTTGATGGGAAAATATATTTTCTGACAACCACTGAGCTTATTTCATGAAATCGACTCTGATAGGACGACGAAGTACAAGCTTATTGGTCAGAGATGGGCCAAAAAGCAGCCATATCTAATCCATTTTCTATTATCTTAAAATGTTCCCTATAATTTTTAGCCTAATTTACATTTTAAAAAATGACTCTGCACATAACTTGAATGTATAAAAGAATCAATGGGCTGAGCATGGTGGTGCACACCTTTAGTCTCAGCACTCAAGAGGCAAAGGAGAGTGGATCTCTGTGAGACCAAGGCCAACCTGGTCTGGTCTACATAAAGAGTTCCAGGCCAGCTGGTGCTACAGGGGGACTCTCTCACCCTGCCTCAAAAAATGAAAACAAAAAACAATATCCATTGAAATTGATGTCTCCCTATTGTCCTTTTTCTTTAAGAATGCATGTTCCAAGTTACCATCACTGAATATAAAAATGTGATACCCAGAAAAAGGAAAGGTCAGTGAGTAGGGAAAGAAGGTTTTGATAACATAAACCTTTATGCAGAGAAAACCTCAGCTTTGCAAGAGGACTACGTGAGATCTATCAGGAGAAAACTAGACTGTCTTTTGCAATGGATAGCTGTCAGGTTTTCCCTAAATGTATTAGAATAATATCATATGAATGTCCTTTGCAAAAAATAAAATCGTACAGAATTCATGGCTTAGAGCATGGGAACAAGAGGCCCAGTTTTGCACTGGCATCATTTTCCCTAGCACCTCAGAAGGATCACTTCTTGTGTTCAGGTCTCTGCAATCACAAGAGGTCAAAGAGAAAAAAACTAAAGCAAATGGTAATCAAATTTTCCTTTATTAAGTAAAAACCCGCTCTTGACACAAAGACAATTTTACTTCTCAAACAATATATTTCTCTACAAAGTCAGCTTGTATTGCTAAATATGAATGTCCAACTTGTTTGGGATTTTACTGTGAGCTTAGACACAGCCAACCTAAAAACTGGGCAAGCAACAAACCTGTTAATATATAATCCCAGCACTCTGGAAGCAGAAGAAGGAGGATCAGGAACTAAAGATCATCCACAGCTATACAGAAAGTTTAAGGCCAGCAGAAACATGAGATTCTCCTGCACCACACCCCACTCCCATAGCCCACCTGCATATATTCTAGAATGACTAAGTGAATTTCATTCTTATCTAATACCATCAATTCCCAAAGCAAGGAATGATGTAATGAGCTGGGGGAAGGGCCATCATGACAATGATGTCATGCAACTGCATTCTGTTTTTCTTCAAACTCTTGGTAGTACCCATGTCAGGTTGAGCTTTAAAATTAAGCTGAGAGAAAATGGCTGCTGCTCAAACATAGCCAGACAAAAAACAGATGGAAAAGAGACAGAGCACAGAGCACTTGGCAGCCCATTCTTTTTAAGGGCACAATTACAAAGTCATCTGTTCTGGAAGCACAGGGTTTCCATGTGTCTTTGTTTCACCTGATGGATGGAGAGAACAGAAGCATTTCAAAGCTATAATATGTTCCTTATATGCAGCTGTTAATTTAGTGATGTCATGAACAGGTCTGATAAACTGCATCCTATCCCAAAGGGTAATTCTCTGGTCAGAAAAGTCATCTTGCAACTCAGTGACTTACTGCCCCAGGTCCAAGGCAGAAGGGCAAATCTGAAAAGCATCAGCATATCTCAGGCTTCAGGAGGATGAGGGGGGCTGGTGTACAGAGCACGATTTTTCTTGGGCCCTGGCATATTTCTGCTAGTGGCAGAGTGATTTTACTGGCATGAGTCAGAAAGCCTGTGAGTCATCTGTATAATAAATGAGACAACTTTATTTCATTCAGCTTCTGCTCACTTCATTATAGCAAGAGAAAGTAAGGAAAATTTCTGTTTTCTGTCAGGTTTTCCCCAAATGATCAGTCACTGATGGCTCACATGGCCCCATCAGAACTGTAGGAGATGATGAAGCCACAGCTTGTGATGCCAGCAACCTAGGCGGGAAGGTGGTTGCCAAGCACACTGGCTCCTGCCATGATTTACCACTTCCAAATGTTACATTTGACAACAAATCTAAGAAGTGCAGCCTTCGCAGTTAGAAGCTTCCAGAGTTAGATCTTCCCTCACTGCTGCCTGGCTTTGGTCTCTGCAGGAAGGGCTGGCTTTAGATAGTTCTGTTTACCTAGAATCTCGGGGTTTGGACACCTCACTCCGGGTTGCCTGAGCCTTTCCTGTGCCTCTAAATGACCCAGACATCAAACCAAATGTCTGACTGAATTAACTGGTTGAATTAACTGGCAGCCTGATTTAGTCAGGAGGAGACTAGGAAGAGTAGAGTAAAAACAAACAAACCAAAGAGGGAAGAACATGTGTTGCCTATGAATAAGACGTTTTCTTCCTCCGGGGTCTCAAATGCAGCACAAGGAGAATTTCTGCAGTTAGTATCTGATCCACAGGAGGAAGTGAGCCCAAATAGAAACCAAATCACAGCTTTAATCCTGCAAGGTAAGATAAACTACAGTTCTCAAGAGTTCTGAAGGAGCTTGGCAACCATGTACTCCTCAGCTAAGTTGTGCAGAAATAGCCAACGCTATAGCTCCACAGCACGCATACGGGCTTGTTAGAATCAAACACCAGAACTCACTCGCAAGGCAGCCAGCCCCTTTCTTTGCCAACCAGTTCTGATGGCTGAAAAGAATTCTCAGAGACATTTGCTTCTCGGAAACGTCCATTTGCTGGTTCTCATTCAGAGTACTTAGCAGACTGGCTGAGCGCTCCGCTGAGAAGCTTGTTTCACAGCTACGCCCCAGTTTGCTTTGCTTCTTGCAGTCATGCTTGACTGATCTGCGTGTGTCTGGCCTGCTAGTCCTCTTAGAACTGCTCGGCTCTGTCTGGTTGGTTCTGTGTATCTTACTTTTCTCATCATTGTAACAAAATGTGACAGGGCAAAGAGGGGAAGATTTATTTTGACTCCCAGTTTCAGATGTTTTACTTTACATTCCTTGGCCGTTTTGATTCTGGGCCCATGGTGAGGCAGAACATCAAGGTGATGAAGGTGGGTGGAGAAAGAAAGCTGTTTACCTCACTGTGGGCAGAAACAGAGATACAGGAAGGGGCCAGGGCAAAATATAGCCACATTGACCCGAAATCAGTGACCTTCCTCAGCTAGGCTTCCTAAATTTTCTACCTCCTACAATTTCTACCACCTCCCAAAACATTGACACCATCTGAGGCCCAAGAGTTCAAAACATTAACATGTTCGAACATTTCATATTCAAGCCATGGCATTCAATTAGCCCATCTCAAACATCAGCTCCACCCAGAGATCAAGCACTGTGCTGAAATCTAACCCACGACACCAATGCCTGCCTTCTCTGCTAGTCCCGATTCTGCCTGGATCTGTTCTGAGAATCTTGTTTTCATCAGGAAGTGCCCAACTTTTGATCTTCTCTCCAAAATGCTTCAAAACTACTCATTGATTACTCATTCCAATTTGGATCTTTCTACTTGCCCTGCCTTAAAGTTGCACCACGTCCTTCTGACTCTTCTTATAGAAATGAGTTGAAGGTACACTATACCCAGGTCTGAGTGAGCAATCCATATACAAAGATATAAAAGCTGGGCCAAAAAGAAACTGATGAAACCCTGAAGTCAGCCAGAACAGATTATAATTACAAAAGACATGAGCAACCTGAAATTACGGAATACAATAACTGGACAGATGTTATGCACTGAGGAATGTGTGGATGAGGAGAAAATGAACATGAAATTACAAGTCAAAGAAGTAGAACCATTCACCAAGAGAGATGATACGTAAGGAGTCTAAAAAATAATTACTGGTTTATTCGTGTGATTGATTGGAGGTGCCTGTGAACCTTCCAAATTGAAATGTTTGTTAGACTATTGGACACAGGTGTCCAGAATTCAGCAGAGTTGTTGAGATTGCTGCTGGATGAGGAAGAGCTAAACAAGGAACTCTAGATAGGCTGACTAGACTCAGCAGATGGACTAGCACTGAGTAATGCCGGGGCACTGATAACACAGTGGACAGTAACAGGGATGACAGAGTATATGGGCTCCATTGGGGGGTACAAGGGGGGCAGGGGGGCTGTGGGAGGGTGCCATTTGGGATGTGGGTATAAGGATAAAAAAGATTGTTTGGGATGTTTTGTCTGAAATACACCAAAAAAAATCAATAAATTAAAAAACGGAAAAAATTTTAAGAACTTAAAGAAATGATAATTATCAAACTGGGAGGGATACTCTGGTTCAGGGTTTTATTCTTTAAATGAATTATAAGCATTGTGTTTAGAGTAAAAGATGGAGCCCCTTGGAATTGTGACTTTGAATCTATGAGCAAACACAAAATAGTCCTTGAAAAGAACCCAGAAAAGCTGATGATGCAGCAGAAACAGAAGGGAATAAAACACTGATAATAAAAACCAAAATAGAACACAGTTTCAAGCATGAAATTCAGTTGGGGGACATAGGGAAGTGCAGATAGGGGAGGGGTTAAATATGATTAAGATGTACTATATGAAATGCATAAAAATTCAATTAAAAATATAAATCGATAGAAAAAGGAAAAAGAAAAAACTGTGGGCTACCAGATGGCTTAGTCGGTAAGGGCACTTGCCATTAAGCCTGACGACCTGAATCTGATCCTCAGGATCCACATGGTAGAAGAAGAAAACCATCACATTGGCCTCTGATTTCTACACATATACTTTGGAACTCATGTGCCTACACAAACACATAAATAAAAAATAAATAAATAAATAAATAAATAAATAAATAAATAATAAATAAAAAAGAATGTTTAAAACTGAAAAAGAACAGGACTAGAGAGAAGGCTCAGCAGTTAAGGGCACTGGCTGCTCTTGCAGATGACCCAGGTTTTGTTCCCAGCATCCACATGGTGGCTAACAACCATCCATATCGCCAATTCCAGGAGAATCAAATACCCTCTTCTGACCTCCACTGGCATTGCACAGCATGGGTGCACTTATACACATGCAAGCAACACACTCACATAAAAAATAAATAAAAATAAACTTAAAAAAAAGAAATGCTCAGCAATAGCAAATGTTCATCAGAAGGTTCAATACCTTGAGAAAACAGAAAGTTCAGTTTTTCTGGTGATATAATGCAAATGGTCCCAGTGGCAGTCTGTGAGCACTAGCAAACCTTTTCATCTTTGGCTGAAAGCATAGACAGCTACTCTTCAGCATAATTTACAGTTAGTTCCTGCTATGTGATTAAGCTCAGTTCTGGCTGGAAGAATGAGAGTACAAGCCATGAGAGTCATGAACATAAGCCTGTCTGAATCTCATCTCTCTTACACCATATTAAAGCATGGTAAAAGGAGTCTATGCCCACTGCAGCTTAAGAGTTCATAATCCTAAGGTAAAGGGATTGCAGCCAGAAAGCAAGAATTGCTTCACTGGGAGGAAGTAGAGCTGCAAGTTTCAAGTTTGTTTTTGGTTTTTTTCAGTATTTTATTTTTTTTATTTTATGTGTATGAGTGTATTACCTGCATGTAGGTAAGTGCACCTGTGTCATGCAATGCCTGCGGAGGACAGAAGAGGCCATCTGATCCCCTGGAACTGGAATTATGGGACAGTTGTTAGCTGCCATGTGGGTGCTGGGATTCGAACCCAGGTCTTCTGCAAGAACAACTAGTGTTCTTAATCACTGAGCCATTTCTCCAGCCCCAGCTTTAAAGTTTTATTCAGCACTTACTATGTGTCCTCTAAGAAATTGTTATACAGTAATAAACTGAAAGAGTTCCTATCTTCCTGGGTCTTAGTATAGTTTATAGTTATCACAATAAAAAATTGAACCTCATTCCAATGTGCAACTATGGACTTATTAGTGACATAACTGGCTTTGCAAAATGCATTTAAATACACTACATTCTATTCAAATACCCATCAAAAACTGAACAAAATTTAACTTGACAATACCAAATTCTTATCAGAACATTCAATGCCGTTAAAAAAAAAAAGTTCCGGCTTTTTGGTAATAATATAATGGTCAGTGAGCTAAGTGCAGACAGTGAGCAACTAAAAATTTTCTTTCATCATTCTGTTAAAAACATAGACTGGCTAAGTAAAGGTCCAAGGATAATTAGTTGTTAATATCACATTCATTACCAGACCTGTCAGAAAATTAAGAGGGGTCACAGGTGTAAGTCTAGCTTTTTATAAATGCCATCAGAAACTCCAGTACACAGACATCCATTTCCTTAATATGTAGGCGTGTGTGTGTGTGCCAAAAAATTCTGATTCCCATTGAAAGAGGATGGGATAAAAAGTATTTTAAAGGAGTTCCCATAAACTAAGTCAATAAGCCATTTTTCAACAACCATCAAATATATTTATAATGTCCCGCATGGCCTGTTTTAAAAGAAAATATCTCAGAGATATTTTAATAGTACACATGGTTGTCTTAAGGAGTTGTTTTTAATGTTTTTTTCATATTTCTGTATTAAAATCCAAACCAAATAAAAGTACATTCCACATCCTCAAATATCATGAGTATGGATTCTCTAATATGGACAAATCATACTGTTTCATATGTACATTATAGGTGACAGGTAGATGATATACTTTTACATATGCATTTGTTTGTGTGAACGAACTGTATATAATCTGAACTTTCTTCTGTAAAATCTCTAAAATCTGCTCCATTCAAATTCAAATGAGTATTCCTTAATGAGCATTCAGAGAAAAATGAGGCAATAAATACTTCTTTGCTTGATAAAACTAATTTGGAACAAATTACATAGCCAGAATTTTATCCAAGGAGACATAGAATGCAGTACTGCCATTGTTCCAGCCCCAGCTCTGTTCCTATGTGTTTATTGCGTATATGGTGATCTGGAAATGACTGCCACTTTGGGCCAAGTGCTCTAAGCTGTTTTACAATCAGCACATAAGCCTCCTTATTCCAACATACAGAAGAGTCTTGACATAAACCCATTCTCTTATTTTCCTAGGGAAAAAAAAACTTTAAAACTTTCTCATTAAGTTATGCAAAAATATTAGTAAAAATGCACTTTCCTCCATTGGGAATTATGGCTTGAAGTTGTCTAATGAGATCTATTTTGAAATAATTACACAAAATTGTGGTGTGAAAGCCAGAAGATGTAGGACATTAAACTAAGATTCAAGATGAAACAAGTACATGGATACTGGAAAATTCACCAAAAGGCAGAATGAGAAGGAGCACAGAAGCATGTTGGTCTAACACAGTTATACAAGTTTATAAAAATATATCTGAGGAATGAACTGTGTTCCTGTACAGTTCAGAGTCTGGTGTCCTGTTTCCTGTTCTAAACCATTATAGGCATTAAATATTATTGCCTTTTCCCCCTCCTGACCCCCCACCCCAGAAGTCTAGCCAAGATCAACAAATAGAGCATTCCCATCACCCAAGACAAGCCCTTGTGTCATTGTCTTCCAAAGATGACCACTGTTATGCCTTTTAGCATTATAGTTTAATTTTCCCTTTAATCAAATTGTAGTTCGATGATGTTAAACTCAAGCTCTAGAGACCAAGGGATCTCTAAAATAAAATGGTTTATTGAGGCATTGCTGTTACTAGCCAGCAAAAGAAAGGTCCAGGTCCTGAGACAACGTCCCCAAATTACCAACAACAGCTTTAGGTTCCTATTGGAAAATCTCCGTGGGCAGACTAAGAATATTTTTCATAATGAATGTACTGTGACCTACATTGGCTACAGAAACCTTGGTGGGATAGTGCAAAATGGAGAAAGCTCTGAGATAAGAGTGTGTTCCTTATAAAGAAAGAATTGTTGCTTTTGAACTGCTTGGGTTAACAACAAGAAGCTAATATGCAGACGTAGCACAATGGACCCTGTAAGCAGCCATTGTGGTATGGAGTTAAGGATTCAAGATAAGTAGTCCTTTTGGTGATTTTGCCCAACTTTTAGGTGAGTGCCTTCCTTTTTACTTTGTAATTAAATTAGGACAGCTTGGAGTTTTGCTCTTATCAATGAAAGCACACAGCATGAAAATATCTGGATTCTTTGACTCAGCAGTAATTTTGAGTTTCACACACGGTGTTCAATATGAATGTAGTTTTCCCATTCTTATTTCTGTATATGAATACTACATGCTATTATACATTCTACTACTTTTTGATAGCTGTGCTGTTGTCAGATAGGGTTGGTAAGAACTAAACTGGCATCTATGTCACCATACATGTGTTTTGGTGGTTACATGCAGGTATTTCTACTGGAGTAGAATTCCCCAGTGACCATCAGTGAACAGCTTTCTAAAATGATTATATAAATTATCCTCCATTTTTCATCATAAAAAGTTTGGATATTTCTTATTGTATCCAACACGATGATTTCTGTCTTTATTGTCTCAGTCCTCAATGCTTTGTGGCTTTAATTTGCATTCTTTTATTAAGAAACACTTTGTGTACCTGCTTACCTGCTTGAATTTCTGCTGATTTGAGATGGATTTTCAAATCTTTTACCTGGTCTTCTTTGGTCTGTGACTATTATTGAGTCATAGCAGTTATTTAAGTTGTTTTGATTTTGAGATTTACCTTTTCATATTCCTAATGGTGTTATTCAATGAACAGAAGCTTTTTATTATTTATTTATTTTACTATTATTTATTTTTATTGAATTTTTGTGTATTTCATACACAACATAATCATCTTTATACCCCCTTACCCAACAGACCATCCTATAGCACCCCCACCACTGAATTTCATGCATTCTGTCATTTATGTTAAGGTCTATTGAGTCAAGTTAGTATCCCTCAGTGCAAATTCTCCCACTGAGGTCTAGTCAGCCTGTCTAGAGTCCCTCCCTTAAAGAAGGTCACTTCTTCCTCACTCAGTAGTAATCAGCTGCCCAATAGTTCTTTCGTCAAGATTGAGGCCTGCTCCTCTTTTCAGCAGTTCTGTGCTGGGTTTTTGTCTGCTTGAGTTTGCATGGGTCTTGTGTATGCTGACACCGTTGCTGTAAGTTCATATAAGCAAGGCCCCGAGAACCTGCAAGACTCTACTTTCATATGGTCATGCACCTCCTTCTTAATCCTAAAATATTCTAAATTCTCATTTCAGTTATGGTTACTGTGCTTATAGGTATAGTGTTCTGTTTAAAAATTCTTGTCTATAGCTAGACCATAAATTTTTTTTTCCTGAAAGTTATTTCCAACATTTTTCCCAAAAGAGTTTACCTTATCCCTGAAGTCTACTTGATTAGTGTGTGTGTGTGTGTGTGTGTGTGTGTGTGTGTGTGTGTTTGCTGTAATGAGAGTATAATGCTCATTTCTTCATATTAATATTCAATTGATCATGCATAAAGCATTAAAAAGACTATTTCCATGATGTCTTCTACAATAACTTTAGTAGAAATGAAAAGATGGGCATCTTTGTTCCAATAATAGACATTGCAAATTTATTTCCTTTTTCTTAGATTTGCTATTTTGGGCCCTTTGTTTGTCTGAAGGAATTTTATAATCACCTTGCCATTTTCCACATAGAAAAAAAATGTATTTACTGAGATGTATTGATGCTATTGACGAATTTGGAGAAAACAATTTTAAATAATTTTTTTATTATTAGTGTGGGAGTCAGGTATATGTGCCGTGGTGGGGGGCAGAGGACAACTTTGTAGAGTCTGATCTCTCTTTCCACTTTTACATAGGTTCCTGAGATTGAACTCAGGTCAACAGGCTTGAATAGCAAACATCTTTAAACAATGAGCCATCTTGCTGACCTTAAGACATTTTTTTTTTTTTTTTTTTTTTTTTTTGTCTTTTTGAGACAGGGTCTCCCTGTAGCCCCAGCTGTCCTGGAACTCACTATGTAGACCGGTCTGGCCTTGAACTCACAGAGATCTACCTGCCTCTGCCTCCTGAATGCTGGGAGACATTTTTTAAGAACAGAAAAATGCCCACTATGCCCCATCATTCCTTAGTCACACTTTCCCAATAAAACTATAAATTTGTTTTAATGCCAAGATATCAAATGTATTTCTCCAACACTTGGATCTGGAATAACCTAGGACTTGTCTTGAAAGACAAAAGGTAATGGAAACAAACTGTTAGTTTCTGATTAGGCTTTTAGAAACAGTGCTTCTTCCTCTCTCTACATCACCATCTGCACAAACTTAAAACAGCCTACTTTATTATGGCAGAGAAATGCCACTCTAACTTTTAGCCATAGTTAAAGTCAAAGATCTACTCACTATATAAATGAAGCTTTATAAAATTAGACTCTATAAAATCCTCCAGACTATATAGAAGCAGGTGCAAGATCAGCCCAGGTCAGCTGAGAATGGCCTAAATCAGCAGGACTGCTCATGTGACTATAGGCTTATGAATAATTATAAATGGCCATTACATTAAGTCAGTAAATGCAGAGACAATGTCTTATACAGAAAATTTTTAATTGATGCATGTTTGCAACATAATATAATGCCTTTTAGTCCCATGAACATGGCATATCACTTAATTTATATTTTATGATTTATGTTAATCATTTTGTGTTGCTTAAAGTGAAGATCCTTTGAATAATTTATGTTTAGTAAAATATAAATTTTGTATTTATGGTGTAAATATAAAATAAAAACATAAATATAAATAATCTATATTTATAAAATATAAATAAAATATATTGCTTAGTTTTAAATTGATTTTTAATACTGAACTTGTATGCTATGATTAGACCAAGACCTTTTTTGCTTGTTTTAATAATATCCTGTCGATTTATTGGTGTTTTTCTTACATTGTCAATTTTACTTATTGGTCAATTTTCTGAGATTAGCTAGTTTGGATTCTACCTTTCTAATCCTTAATTCTTTTACCTGACTTTTCCTACTGTGGATAATGTCCAATGCAATGTGGAAAATTTGATGAAATGGTCACTCATATCAGATTTTATCATGTATCTAGTAATTGTTATACTAAGAAAACTCTCTTCCATTTATATTTTGCCAACAATTGTACTTCTAATGACTACTTTCTAAAATTTGCAAGTATACCAACACTATTCATATGATTATATATTTTTTCAATTTTTAAGTTAGCATGGTGAATTAAAGTGACTGTTTAATAAATGCTAAGGAATGCCTGAAATAAATGTTAGTGGAATATGATATATTTTCCTTTTCCTTTTTGGATTTTTTTTTTTGTTGTTGTTCTTTTTCAGGCAGTAGACCCAGCTTGCCTATAGATCAGGCTGGCCTTGAACTCACAGAGATGCACCTGCCTCTGTCTCCAGAGTACTGGGATTAAAGGTGTGCGCCACCACACTCAGCTCTATGTTTTCATTTTAAACATTGTTGAATTACTAGTAGCTTTGGACTGAATACTAAACATTGTAATATTATTAGTTGCTGGGGCTGTTTATATGACTATAAATATTGAGCTTTGTTCAGTGATGCAGAACAGTTATTTGGACATTTTTTGATGCCTTAGGATCTTGCTGAGAAGCCTTACTAAGTCAACCACAGCAGCATTTGTTCAAGATTTAATTTTTTCCACGATTGAAACGTGATACTTTCTATTAAAACAAATACTCAACCATTTCTAAGTTTTCTGTTCTGTTCGAAACATGCATGACTTCTGATCTTGTGTGAACTTTGGCCATTGTTCCCTCTTTCCCTGCCTTGAATAATTTCCTGAGATTCAGGTATGTATTAGTAGTAAATAAAATCCCTGGGAATCTTCAGTTTTCACTGTGGGCTAGTGTTGCTGCTCCATCTCTCTTCCCTGACATTGCCATTTTCTCAGATCTGTATTTTCGACTTGGGCTTTGCCTGGTTTCTGTCACATTAAATGGCCAAGATATTTTCTCAAGTCAGGAGGTCAGTCAATTTTTTGTTTCATCTCATTCAGACTCTATCAATAATCTATCAAGCCCTCTTGTCAGGAAGTTGATGATAAAGGAAAAAGCAAAGCATGAGCTGAATGCAACCAGAAGATAGCCATGGTCTTCTCCGCTGATACTGGCAACAAGAGGTATATAAGACAGGCTCCCATGGGCACAAGGGCAACTTTCTTTTCATACCAGGGCTTTCAGTTCCTCCCCAACCTGCTAACATATTCCACCCTAATAATCTATTCTGAGCAAGTCTCACAGCATCTACAATGGTGTCTGCTTAATGACTAACTGCTATAGTATGCAATCAGTGTATGAAGACCTGATAAATAAAAGTGAATTAAGAATAAATAAATAGGCAAGAAAGTAGTAGAAAGGACAGAAATCATGACAAGGAAGGGTGGAAACATTTTTAAATATGAAGGAAATTCCTTACTGTTGACTTTCAAAGTGTTTTGCAAAACTTTTTCTAGTGGTGCTTATTTTTGTCCTGCTGGTGCAATGAGGTGTTGATGATTCGATAATGACCTGAAATTCCCTCCATATATCAAGTGTATTCATTTGCTTAACTATACTTTTTAAGAACACTTTCAGGAAATTACTTTGTTCCTTTTAAAGTTACTTCCAGGGGCTGGAGAGATGGCTCAGTGGTTAAGAGCACTGGCTGTTCTTGCAGAGGATCCAGGTTCAATTCCCAGCACCCACATGGTGGCTAACAAATGTCCGTAACTCCAGTTCCAGAGAATCCAAAGCCTTCTTCTGACCTCTGCGGGCATTGCATTACACAGGTGCACTTGCATACATGCAGGCAATACACTCATGCACATAAAATAAAAAGTAATAATTAAAATATTTTAAAGTTGGGGGCTGGAGAGATGACTCAGCAGTTAAGAACGCTGGTTTTTCTTACAGAAGACTCGGGTTTGAATCCCAGCACCCACATGGCAGCTAACAACTGTCTGTAACTCCAGTTCCAGGGGATCCAACAGCCTCTTCTGTCTTCTGCAGGCATTGCATGAAATGGATGCACTTATCAACATGCAGGCAATACACACATATACATAAAATAAAAATAATAAATAAAATATTTTAAAAATATTTTAAAGTTACTTCCAGTAAGTAAAATCAACCATCATTTATATTTTTAAAAAATGACATCAAAAACTTTTTATTTTTTTAATCATTTAAATCTATGGTTTCTTCCTATAAAGTGAGAGCGTCTTACGATGATGATAACCAGCAAAAACAGTCAGAGCAGTGCTGCACTTTTTTTTCTTTATGGCTATGGGGAGACAGGGTCTTATTTACTCAAGTCTCACATGTTTTACAGCTGCCTTATGTCTTTTACTTACTACGTTGGCCAGTACAGCCCCCAAATTCCCCATGTAATATCTAATAGCTTTGTTTTTTTTTTTCTTTGCTTTCCTTCATTATCAAATGAGTTTGAAATCAAATATGCAGAGTTAAAGATATAATTAAAGATAAGGTTTCACACTGCCTACTCCCGCTTTGCCTAGCATGGCCAGGTATCTGTTTACATCCCCCGCTTCCTTTTTATTCATTCTTTCGTAAATTTAACTCCTAAAATAAGTGAAAATATGCACACTGTAAAGTTTCAGACCTAATATTTATTAGAAATACAGATGATTAGTGGAAAATTTTAAAACTCTGTCTACTCTTCTTTTTCTCCTGAATAATGGAATCCCAATAGCACACAGCTACCTTCCAAAGTTAGATCAGTGAAATGAAGTTACCTATAACAGGAACCCTAAACCAGTGGTGAACTGAATAGAAATTAAATGCATCTGGAGCCATTTTAAATGCTGAGAGACAGAAGAATTGTTATTATACATTCTATGAAATGGTAAGTTTGCTGAAGAGAAGTTTGAAAACATTGGGTTAATTAAAATGTTAAGTGTGAAAGCTACGTGATGTACTAGCTAGGATGAATTCTTCATTTTTTTCTCTTGTTACATCACTGCTTTTAAAAATGCTTTCAATGATTTTTGAGAACTTCACACAATGTACTTTGCTCATATTCAGACTCCCTCCCCCATCTCCTTTCAGATCTACCTCCTACTTCCCTACCCCTCCCTTATTTCATGTCCTCTATATTTTTAAGAACTCTTGAGTCTAATTTGTGTTCTTCAAATTCTCTTGAGTGTAATTCAACCCCCTGAAGCCTGGCCAATGTACCTTGGATCCTAACTGACCTTAAAGACAACTGACTCTCCCTCTCTCAGCAGCTATCAGTTGCCAAGGCTGGAGCTATAGTGAGACCCTATCTCAAAATAAAAAAAATGAAAAGTAAATATAATGTAGAAATGGTTAAGTTCATAGAGCAAGTGTCCATAAGCAACAACTGCTTGAAATGTTACTACGTAACCCTCCTGAGGTACCTTGTTGTAGTTGTTGCTCTTTTAAGACAGGGTCTCCCTGTAGCTCATTGGAACTGTCCTGGACTTCACAGAGATTCACCTGCCTCTGCATCCTAAGTACTGGGATTTAAAATGTACATATAGTTCTAGAGTATACTATGCAAGCTGCTAATGGAGAAAATTAGTCAATAGTCCAACCCAGTTCCAAAGCCCAATAACACGATGGCTGTAACAGCAAACCATCTCTATTGGGGCAGTAGTGGCACTTTTATCTAGGAGTTAATCAACAGTTATCTAATTGGACTTGAATCCCCCTCAAGAGGAGAAAAGTCATGGGTGGCATTGTAAACTCAGCCAGATACACATGGCTAGAGAGCTCATAAACCCTGGATAAAACCCTATCTCTGTCATATCTCTAGACAAGTGAAATTTCTTACTGAATGCTAAATATAGATCCTTATATTTACAGACAAGTATACTGTACAACACTCATCAAAGAAGCTTCTTTTTGCAGCAGATGGAGTATATTACAGAGTTACACAGCTGGTCCTACACAGAGAATACATGCCTGAGAGATGCCTAGCCCTAAGTGATACATCTACAGCAGTACCTCCATACCTAAAGCTCATGGAACATAGAAGAACAGGGGACAGAAAATACTAATATATCTCTCAACTCTCACCTCATACAACAGAGTGCTATACACAACTGGCCAAGTTTTAGAAAATAAGAGACTGTAGAATGTGACCCTGGATAGGTCTCCTGTATTAAACCTCACCCACCATTGCAGAAAAGGGGGCAGAAAAATTGGAAAAATCAGGGCTGGTGTGTGAACATAAGGAAATTAAAAATGTACACCACCATACCCTGCTTGTTAGGTGTCTTCTTAATTATAGCAAATAAATAATAGTTTCCTTTGGTTTTGCTTATCTACAAAAAAGTTATTTTCATACAAAAATGAATTTTGCATTCCCTCTAATACCTGAACACCACAGAACAAGTGTCTTCATTGAAAGAAAAGGATTTTAAAGTTGTTTCAATATTTTTGTCTAGACAGATCTTTTTAAAATTTTTTCTTTGGCTATTTTATACATTTATATAGTGAGTTTTAGTCATTTTCACCCTCCTCCAGTTTCATACTCTCTCATCCCCCTCCTTCTTCTCAGGAAGTCCCCCTCTGCTTTCAGAACTTTGTGTGTCACACTGAATTTAATCAGCATTTCTTATGGGAGCCTGGGTGGGTGAGAGTTTACTTACTGAGGCTAGGGCAACTTATCAATAGCTACACCACTGAAGAAAATGGCACCACCTCCTCCTCAGTCAAACATTAGTTGACAATACTCCCTCATGCAGGGATGGGGTCTTATGGACCTGCTCTCCTTCCATGATAAAATGTTGATAAAAGCTTTATTTTGAACTATAGCGCCACTAACATAAATAAAATTGAAATGTGATTAATTTTTTAATTCATTTTTATTAATTTTTGTTGTATTTCATACAGAATATCTCAAACAATCTGAATCACCTTTATAGCCCCATGCCCACCAGCACCCTCCCATAGTCCCCCCAACTGGAATCCATATACTCTCTCCTGGGTATTAAGGCCCACTGTGTCAAGTCAATGTCCCCAGACGTTCCCCAGTGCAAGTACATCCACTTGCAGTTTAGTCAGATCCCTCTCATCTACCTATCCAAACAAACATCACTGTCTTTTTCCTTTTTTATTTTAACAGAGCATAGGGTCAGGGGGGTTATTTACAGAAGAGTGGGCACCCCCATTTACAGCTGCACTGGAAAATCCACTCCGAAATATAGATTCTGTGACTTCCTGACAGCTGCAGAAAATTGTGAGAGGTGCTTCCTGGCATTCTAGGCTTATATATCCTTAGCCCCTCCCCCACATCCAGCTAAGGTTGACTGATTGGGTGGGAGGGGTAACTGACTTCCCCCTGGACTCCTTGATGAGTGTAGGAAGGAGGTGTGACTATAATTTGCCTGCATAGTGATCAGAGGACACTTCCAGTTAAGACTCTACCCCTTCCTCCAGCTCTTACATTCTTTCTGCCAATCTCTTCCACAAAAGTCCCTGAGCCTTGGAGAGGGTGGTAGGTGTGGGATCATCTTTCTTCTATTGTGGCAAGGCACTGAACTTTAGGGTCTCTGCATCGTCAGTTTTCCATGGGCTGTTTGCCCATTTCAGTGGGATTCCTTCTAAAATAAAAAAACAAATAGCACGAAGCAAGAACATCTAAACAGTGACTGCTATAACTTAACCTATGGGTGTAAACACAAACACTTGGACAATACTTTAGCAGGTGCATCACATCCATCTAACAAAACAATTGCAGTGGCTTCCCACTGGGGCCTATATTCTCCCCTGCCACAGGGGATTGGCCTGGTCTACAGTACCAGATGTGTGTTTCACCCCTAGGAGCAGGCATTCTATCCAATCGAAAATTTGCTGGTTGTACATACACTAGATGCTCCACTATTGCACCAACAGGAACATCATGTTTGGTACATTGATAGTGCAACACATGGGGTCCATCACTGAGCAGAAGTATAGAGGATGATTCTCCCCCAGTCATCTGCATATCACCTTTTAGTACCATGAAAGCTACCTATCCAGTGGCAGGGAGTTTCCAGCTTAGCCCAAGCTTGATTTCTCCCTCTCCTGCACTCACATCAAGCAGTGTGTTCAGCAGTAGGGTCCCTCCATCTACTTCCGATGTACAACCAAAATTGTTGGCAATGGTCTTTATTGTTCGGGGACCTCCAGGGCCCCTCAAGCCAACAGCTCAGAGGGGAGCAACCCATCTCTGGCACTGGGATTTTCATTTAACAACTGTATTGCTCCTGGAAGGGCTTTCTTCCATCCCCATAGGGTTCCTTCTGTGCTTAAGGCTTTTTTTTTTTAACTGTGTATCTGGAGAATTTTTCCCCTTTATTCCCATCTTTGTATAGCCCTCCTTACCCCTTCCCCTTTAACTATCCCCTTTTTACACCCTTATCCTACTTAATAACACCTTTATCCTACTATTCTTCTTCTCTTGGGTTCCTTCTTCCCCTTTATCTCCCTGTTTCCCTTCTATATTCTTGGTCCCTGCAGTTGCATCAGGATAGGCATTCACTTATAAGGATTTGGTGCTATCATTTGCATGGTTTAGCCAGAGAGAGAGAGGGAGGGAGGGAGGGAGGGAGGGA
>NW_008331831.1:685078-702514 GCF_000622305.1 Nannospalax galili
GAATAAAATAAGAACACGTGTTTTCATCATATGTGAACAGATATTAAAATAATTAATTCAAAAATAAGAGCATCTTTGTTATAGTTATGGTAAAAGATAAGATTTGCTTTTGCTTCAGCAAGTACTGGGAAGAGAGCAGCTATAAAGCATATCCCTTGGCCTCGGCGTTATGCTTGCTTTATAAAGCAGGTATAGATAAGTAAAACAGATGAGAAATGAAAATCGCTAAAAATAAGGCCTGCTTCTTCATGTATCTCATAAGGGAAATCAGAAATATGTTCTTTTCGAAGAGGGAGAGGAAATCTACCTTCTAATTTGGAGGACCATGTAGAGGGATATGTTGCCTCATTGCCTGCCTTATTGAGTTTTAAGCCATATGTTCCTGGTTCTGGTTCACAGCCTTTACACCACTGGTGAAATGATAGTATTTGAGTACACTGTGTCCTATTCAGACTTCATCCAATATCTCATTTTTATTTCAGAATGTGTTTATCACATTAAATCATTACTTAAGGGACTTTTTGTTTTGTTTTGTTTTTTTAAGTCAGGCAGAAATACCACTCTGAGCTAAGATTAAAGAAACAAAATTTCCTCTTCTGTGTAATGATGAATTAAAATGATAGTAGCAAGAATAGAAGCAACATTTGTATATTTTTAACTTCCCCAAGGGAAGAATTTGAATGTTTCCTCTTCTGGATTCTGGCACCAGAATTATTTGCTCTTCTACCTGTTTCCATATCCCACACACATCCTCTAGGCCTCATGCTCCACTTAATTGAAAGGGAGATTACATGAACACCCAATGATGTCCTTATGTGTACGTGATCCTCCACTACCTGCTCCAGAAATATGCATATTCCCTGACAGCACCTGGCTCAGCATCTTCTATATCCATCCATTGCAGTGTGATATTTGGACAGTTACACTGTCTCAGTCACAAAAGCTCAATTATCTTTGGATTAACCACTAATTTCTCACTCACTCTCTAACCTGAAAACTTCTAAAGCCTATAATAAAGTTTATAATAGAATGGCATCTCTAATTTCAATCTCTGAATTGCAGTCTGCCTTTCAAAATCCTAAATTCCTACTTTAAATACTAACAAGGATCCTTTGCTTGTCCAAGTCATTGTAAGGTCCTGAACCTTTCTCTAAGTCCATCTGTGCACTTCCTTGTAAAATTCAATTTTAGAAACTTACTAATTCAGTTGAATAAGAACTCACCTTTCTTCACAAATCCAATCACCCTGAATACCAGACTCAATATTCATGCTTCATCATCACCCAGGTGATATCTGATCACCCTGGTCTGTCTTTAGCAAGAATCTTGTTAGGTTAAGTTAGTCAGAATCCTTCTTCCCCCGAATGCTTTCCCTTGGCCATTTTCTAGCCAACAATTTCTACTCTCTGCTTGAATTTAATTTTCCACTTGCCCATTCTACTTTTCAAACTGCTGAAGGCAAACCCACTGCAATGTTCCTGAATAAATTCATATTGTACTTTAACAGGTGTCATCAAATAATTTTAACAAAGTTTTAGTTTTTAATATCATCAGAGACTGTACATGAAATCAGAGTGAGCTCTCTAAAATGCTCTAAATGAGCTCAGTCTTCCCAAATTGGAGAATTTAAGCTTGGACATGGAAGTGACTTCACAGGTTTTGGAAATCAGATTTCAAAAGAAAACATAGTCAACAGGCTAATTGGGAGGAAAATTATTCAAATCCAAGAGTCCTGAGTCTTAATCTCATCTACTAGATGGAATTCTACTAGATGCATTCTACTAGATAGCCTTTCTTGAAACCATCTGAAAGAAAACCACTTTGAAAGGAGCCAAGTTGTCTGCTGATTTTATTTTATTTGATATTAGTAAGATAGATTTAAAAATCATTAGCAAGTGTCAAGACAATCATAACTGTATTATTGCATATCAACTGAAGATTGTGATTTTAGTGCTTTTACTTATCTTGTACTGAGGTAGTCCCCAAGCAGGTCTCATGTTTAGTGTCTGAAATTTTTTTATCAACAAGACAGAAAATAAAGTATGTAATTGAATTAGCCATCAAAAATCATGAATTTGAGAGGCTAGTCAAACCTCTGTTCTCATCCAAGCTCTACTACTGGTTTAAGCTTCAAACAACAATTTAGCCACATTATCCACTATCTCTGAACCTCGGCTTCCTCATTTCTTTTTTTGTCTTTTTGAGGCAGGGTCTCCCTGTAACCCCAGCTATCCTGGAACTCACTATGTAGACCAGGCTGGCCTTGAACTCACAGAAATCCAAGCTTCCTCATCTTTTTAAAAAAAATTTTTTGAGCTTTTGTACATTTCATAGAACAGTTCTTTTTTAAAAAGTTTTTATTGAATTTTTGTGTATTTTATACAGAATATCTCAAAGACTCTTAATCATCTTTATACCCCCATCCCCAAAGGCACACTCCCACAGCCCCCCTTCCCACTGGAACCCAAATACTCTGTCATCCATATTAAGGCACAATGTGTCAAGTCACTGTCCCCAGACGTTCCCTTGTGCAAGTCCATCCACTGAGGTCTAGTCAGCCTATCTGGAGTCTCTTGTTTTAGGAAGATTGGGTCTTCCTCACCCAGCAGTAATCAGCTGCCAACATTTCCTCAGTTAAGATTGGGGTCTGCTGCTCATTTCCCCAGTTCCACGCTGGGTTTTTGTCTGCCTGAGTTTGCATGGGACTTTTCTATGCTGACACCATTGTCATAGAATTATATAAGAAGGTCCCAGGATCTTATAGGACTCCATTTCCATATGGTCATGTACCTCCTCCCTGGCTCTTACAATCTTTCAGAACCCTCTTCTGAGATGGTCCCTGAGCCCTGGGTGGGTGAAGTTTAATATAGGAGTCCTGTTCAAGAACCGGCATTCAGAAGACTCTTAATCTCTATGTTTTGGCCATTTGTAACCTTTTGTGTTCCTCTGTTGCATGAGGGATCTTCATTAATGAGAATTGAGAGCTTCATTAGTGGTGTCTTCATTACTCCTGTTCTATGTTCCATTTGCCTTAGACACAGAGATTGCATTATAGATGTGTTGCTTAGGCCTGGGCAATTCATAGACAATGTGTGTGACCAGTTGTGGTACTTGGTAGTAGTCTCCAACTGATGCAGAATAAGCTTCCTTGATGAATGGTGACTGGGATATTTGTCTGTAAATATAAGGATATATATTTTGCACATAGCAAGAAATTACATTAGTCTAGGGATGTAACAGTCTTTCTCTGAGCTCCATGACCTCTCCAGCCAAGTGTATTTGGTAATATTTACAGTACCATGCTTGAGTTTCTTCCCATTGAGTGGGCTTTTAGTCTAATTAGGTAGCTGTTGATTGTCCCCAAGAGAAAAGTGCCACTACTATACCAATGACGTATGCTGTGCTGGCCATTGATGTGGTTATTTGGTCTTGAAGCTGGTGTTGGATCATCCATTGATGTTTTCCCTTGGCACCTTCATAGCATTCTCCAGACAGAGCTCTGAGAGCTCTATTTCTCCAAATCCTGTGTCAAACATATGTTATGTCTTTAGCAGTAGGGTCTTACCTTCAAGTTCTTGGAGACCATCAAGGGCTGTGGTAATAGCCTGTATAATTTGGGGAATCTTTTGGACCACCCTGGCCAACAACTCATGGAAGGTTTCTCCTGCCTGGCACTGTTTCTTGTTACATGTAGAGGTACAGTATCTATAATTTGTCATTAGGTTGTTGGACTAATATGATTTTCTCTGTTCTTTTTTAAAAAAAAACTAGCTAGGAATTCTTTATCTCTCCTCTCTCTTTCTCTCCCTGTCTAACCCTTCCATCATGGTTTCCCCATTTAAAGTGTCCCCATTTTCCTCATTTCTCCCTTGCTAATACCAGTCTCCTATGTTCCCACCTCTACTGAGCTCCTTCTTTTCCTTTATCCCCAAGGTTCCTTGTGTAATCTTCCCTCCCACTCCCATTTAAATAGCCCCATTTTAATCCATTTTTCCCTTAGTAACACCTGTCTCCTACTGTTCTTGTCTCTCTGGTTCTTTCTTTCCCTTTACCTCCCTGGTTCCTTTTCATTATTCTGGTTCCTGCAGTTACATCTGGATACATACTCACATATAAGGATTTGGTGCTAGGATCCACCTATGAGGGAAAACATACATCATTTGTTTTTCTGAGTCTGTGTTTCTTCACTTAATATAACAGTTTCTAGTTCCATCCATTTACTGGCAAATTTCAGATTTCATCCACATGTGTATGCACATAGACACCCCCCAATCCCCCCCACCCCGTGTCAGGGTTAGCCACCAAGAAGCGACCCTACTCTGAACAGGGCAGCCAATTGGCATGCTGCAGGCTGTCCTCAGTCAGCTCTCCTAGTTATGCAGACAGTGCGACCACATACACCAACCCCCCGGGGCTCATACAATAGTTTTTTTTTTAATATTTTATGTATGACTTTTATTTTATGTGTATGAGTGTATTGCCTGCATGTATGTGAGTGCACCCGTGTCGTGAAATACTGCGGAGGTCAGAAGGGGGCGACGGATTCCCCTGGAACTGGAGTTAAGGACAGTCGGCAGCCACCATGTGGGTGCTGGGAATTGAACCCCAGGTCCTCTGCTAGAGCAGTCAGTGCTCTCAACCACTAAGCCACCTCTCCAGCCCCAATACAATAGTTCTTAATCAAACTTAGACCCCTTCCCCGACTTATGCTGTCCCAACACCCCCACCGAAATGCCTGCATTCCGCAGTACGTATCAAGCCCCATCCAGGTAAGCATTTGTACTCAGATGTCCTGCAGTGAAAACTCATCCACTGGAGTCTAGTCAGCCCATCCAGAGATGCCACGGAAGGTATTCTCTCCCTCACCCAGAAGTATTCAGTTTCCAGCAGTTCCCATTATAGGGCCAGCCAGTCCCCCTTTTTGCTCGCTCTATTCTGGGCTCCCGTCTGATTGAGTTGCCACAAGTCCACGTGTGCAGGCTTCCAGTGGCCTGAAAACCTCTGCTTCCCTACGTTCATGCACTATCCCTGGTTCTAAAATCTTTCAGTCCCCTCCTCTGAAATGGTCCTTGACTCGTGGGTAGGTGAGGTTTAATATAGGAATCTCATCCAGGGACACAGTCATCAATCTCCTAGTCTTTAAAACTTGGCCAGTGGTGGTTTTCTGTGCGCCTCACACTCTGTTGTATGAGCTTCCCCATTTTTGATTGGGGACAATATTAGCTATGGGGAACACTAAACAAGAAAATATATTCAATACTTAGCATGGTACTTAGCACTTGAAATGCTCAAGAAAAGCTGGCCAAACCCTAATATCTCTACGGAGACTTTTTAAATGGGCATGTCTAGGAACTATTATGCAATCTTCTCCCCAAAACAAGACTTTTGTGGGACAGCCATAAGGAGCTTTATGGAGAATCACCAGGAGACACCCGCCCTGGAGGTCATCAGTTCCAAGTCAGTGAATCACCTCTCTGCTGGATTCAGTGATGAACCTTAGAAATGAGGGCTTCTTCGCACTGCGTCTGGAAACAGATTGTGATGTATCCCACAGCTAGAGAGAGCCAAGATGAGAAAGAGCTCCATTTGGTTACGCTCATTTTCTGACTCATCCCTGAACAGTTGTGCTTGTATTAAAATTTCATATATATATGAAATGTACATAGAAATGCACACAGATGGGATTAGCATCTGCCCTCACAAGCACACATGTGCACACACAGAGTGTGAACCTTTCTTGATAACAATGGAGAAAACCTAGCTAAACCTAGAAAAACAGAAGTTTTTCTTTACTCTTTGCAATCAATTCACTTTCAGATCTGGAGAGAAAAATTTACTTTCCAAATTATATTTTGCTTTAACAAATATTAGCTTTCTCCAGGAACTCAATGCCTGACAATACAATAGAATCATGCTGGACAGAGGGAAGAAAACAATTTGACTTGAATAATTAAAGCTGGCTGTAAACTCTGGGATGGCAGGGACAAGTGTTATCATTGCAGCTCTGTCCTTCACCTAGCCCAGTGGCAGGCATATTACATGTCATTAGTACATGCTCATTTTGTAAATAGATAAAGATTAATACATTTCTACAGGAAACTCAACATATATTAATTTTGACAAAAGTATTATTCTCTGTTACCCTAAGATTTAAAAATTCTTTTTTTTTTCTTAATAAAACCAGTGATACTGCAGATGGACAGATGGCTCCTTAGGTAAAAGTACTTGCCTTTAAGTATAAGGACTTGAGTTCAAATCACCGGAACTTACAAGAAAACAGGCTCACTGAAGGAATATCTGTGATTCCATGCTCCTACAAAGAGATGGGAGATGGGAGATGGAGACAGGAAAATCTGAAACCATGCAGTGCCAGCTAACTTGGAGTATGCATCTGTGAAAAGACTCTGTCTCAAACATGATGAAAGGCAAGGACCACGCTTCATGTTTTCTTCTGACCACCATATGCACTATGTGTCATACCTGCATTTGAATAATGAATGTACATGCATACCACAAAATATAATAATGATATTCATAACAACGATTTTGATTTCTAATTTTTATAAATTTTCAGCAAGTGGCAAATGTTTATAGAGCTCTTACCAAGTTTTAGCACCACAGTATATATTTATAATACAAAATAAGGAAGATGTCATTTTTCTTTTCAAGGACTCATAGCCTATCCAGACAGTAGCATCTGTTGTGATACACAGTATGAATGCAGTGCTAAGACATGAGTGTCAATAGGATACAAAGTTATGCTGGAAGCCTCTCTTTGCCTCCTCCAGGTCCTTTCCCTGTGCTTCTCCATCCTGTGCTGTACTCTAGGAACTGGAAGGACTGCATTACACTTTTCCCTGATCTCCAGTTTCCAGTTTCACTTGAGAAATGTTGGTGAGAGAACAAAGGACAAAACATAGTAAGGCCAGGTCCTTTCCTTTGGAGTTTGTACTGGGCATTCTGCACCATCTTGAAGACCACTGCTGCTTTCAGGTGGTCCTCTCCTCACTGCTTTCTTCTCTGTGCTTCTAATTCTTCCTCTTTCAGACCTATAGATTGTAATAATATGCTCTCATATATGTAAATAAACTCTTAGTAATTCTCCTCCAATGACTCAATTTCAACATGCAGTCTGTTTCCTTTCAAAAACCCAGAAGGAATATTTTTGGAAACCTAACTGTAAAATTAAGGGACACTAGATGATCTCAGAAGTCTAAAATTTTAGACTAAAATTCCTCTCTAAATTTCCATCTCTAAAATTCCTCGTACCTCAAATTCTATTAAAATATAAAATTCCAAAATATTTGTCAGTCATGATTCTTTCCAGAAAATTGAACGCACTCTAGATATTTCATACAGAAAGGTTTTTATTAGTAGAGATTAGAATCTTGCAAACATAGGGGTAATGAAGGTTAAGAAGCATTGTCACCTGGATTCAGAAAATGAGGAAGCATAGACATTGCAGAAAAGCACTGTGAATGGTCTTAACTAGACACCTCACTGAAGTGAATTATTTATATGTGGATGTCCAGAAACCACCAGTAAAACCTCATGTTTTCTGAAGCCTATGAACTTGCCTATATTCACGCAGAACAGTAGTGGCTTCTAATTTTCTCTCATTTTCAAAAAATTGTATGAATCTATTTCTTGCTCCAAACAAATGTCAAACTCCTTAGCAATGTTAATTACAAGTATACATTCCAGGCAGCTACTCAATGCATGCAAAAACAAGAATATTTAAGGGGGAGGAATAGTGCTTGGTTTCACACAGCAGTGCCCAGCATTTCCCACAGTATAGCTCAGCATGTTAAATCATGTACTCTGTACATCTTTTCGGGTTTAGACCCTCCCATTACTGATCAGTCAAGAGGTTTTTTATCCCCATTTCATTCATGAGTAAAACCCACTGCTTCTTCCATATTATTCTTTCTACTGTTTTATTCTTTCATTATGTGGCCACAATATATAGTCAATAGCCTTCATAAGGAATGTATAATGAAAGATAAATTGCTAAGACCTATAGTGCGTAATACTATTTCGCTGGATAATTTCAGTTTTCAACTTCAAAGAAGGAATCTCAATTGGGGAATTTCCTCTATCACACTGGTCTGTAGGCATGTCTGTGAGAAATTTTCACGGATTGTTGAGTGATGTGGGAAGGACTAGCCTAATGTCCTTGGTGCCACCCCTGGGCAGGTGATCCTGCATTGTATAAGAAAGCAGGCTGAGCACAGGCCAGAGGAGCAGCCCCATAAGCAGCATTCCTCCATGATCTGTACTTCCGTTCCTGCCCTGAGCTCCTGCCCTGGCTTCCCTCCATGATGAACTGTAAGCTGAAGGTAAGATAAATCCTTTCCTCTCCTAGTTGATTTTGAACAGTGTTTTATCACAGCAATAGAAAGCTAATGAATATAAATATTAAAATATATTCTCATAATTGATAAACATTCTACTTAATACTTTCCAAAATTCTAGTTCGAAATCAGAACTTTAAAGGTATTATTTTATGTCTTCTGGACACTAGCTCTATAATTAAGACTGAATCCAATCAAATCCTTATCCCTTTGGGGAAATAAAAGAGTGCAGTGTTATTCACACTGGGTCTATATAAGGTATAAATCTTATTTAGTAAATTTGAGATTATTCAAAGGAACTTGCAATGAATTTATGCATCACTTAATCATGTTGATTCTTGTCCTTCTACATAAGACATAGGCATACACATTATACTGATGTGAAGTTAAATTCAAGCTTTTGACCTTTGCTTTTAAAGCTTCCATGCTTTGCTATTTTTCTTCTGTCTCATCTGATTCTACTGCAGTTATGCTGGAATATTTCTCAAGGATGAGTGTTCCTTCACATCACATCTCCTTTATATGATTATATCCTTTTTTATGATCATATCTTTTTCCTAAGACAGTATCCTACCATCTCTGCCTACTGGAAAAAAAGCAATTCTCTCATCTTAAATATCTCTCACTGGGGCTGGAGAGATGGCTCAGAGGTTAAGAGCACTGAGTGCTCTTGCAGAGGACCCGGGTTCAATTTCTAGCACCCACATGGCAGCCACAAACCATCCTTAACTTCAGTTCCAGGGGAATCCAAAGCCCTCTTCTGACCTCTGCGACATTGCAAGACATGGGTGCCCTCACATACATGCAGGCAATACACTCATACACATAAAATAAAAATAATAAGTAAAATATTTAAATATCTTTCACTTCTACCTTACCCATCTCCAAAATTCTCATTGGAAGGTCATTGCTACCTTCCTTTTAAAAAATATTTTATTGAGTTTTTTTTGCATTTCATATAATAGATCTTAATCAAATTTAGACCCCCCAATCCATATCCCCCGTTACTGTTCCCCCCACTGAATTTCATGCATTCTATCATCTATGTTAAGTCCCATCCAGTCAAGCTTTTGTACCCATATGTCCCTCAGTGCAAGTTCATTCACTGGAATCTAGTCAGTCTATCTAGAGTCAATCCCTTAAAGAAGATCTGCTCTCCCTCACTCAGCTGTAATCAGTTGCCAATAGTTCCTTGGCTAGGGTTGGGGCCTGCTGCCCATTTTCCTTGTTCTATGCTATGTTTCTGTCTGATTGAGTCGGTATGGGTCTTGTTTTAGAGAACAAGAGAATGCAGAATGTGTGTCCCTGGATAAGACTCGTATATTAAACCTCACCCACCCATGACTCAGGGACCATTACAGAAGGGGATGGAAAAATTCTAAGAGCTGGGGTTAGTGCATAAACATAAAGAAACAGAGGCTTTTAGGCCACTGGGAACTTGCTCATATGAACTTCCAGCATTGTTACCTTCTAGAAGAAATTGTTACACACCACTGGGACTTTTTCTGGAGCAACGAAAGTTCTGACTTCTGTTATTTCTTCTATTTTACAGTAAATCGGAAATTACTTGCTAGAATAAAAATGCAATCTTACATCTATTTTATCAACCACAAAATAGTACACAGTGAAGAGTATATCCCTTTAATCCCCATTGAAATGAACGGAGTAATATAGTCAGAACAAAAGAGTTATTCTAACAAAAGTCCCAGTGGTCTGTAACAGTTTCTTTAAGAAGGTAGCAATGCTGTCATCATTGTAGCAAATTCATATGAGCAAGTCCCCAGTGGCCTAAAAGCCTCCGTTTCCTTATGTTTATGCACCATAATGTGTTCCATATGCAGGAAATTTTCCTACTCAGCTTCTCTAAAATTCTTCAACCTAAATTTTAAAAAAGATATCTTGCTGATATACTTTTTTTCCTTATTAGAAATTGTGTCCATGTGAGTAGTGTGACATTCCATTGTAATTGTTATGGTTGTTGTTATTGACAATTACAATGCTTTAGGTTACTTTCCAGGCAACAAAGTATAAATGTGGTATTTGCTAATAATAAGAGAAATGAGTGGCTTGTCTACGAGGCAGAGATGAGAGTGTCAGGTCGGGTCAATGGTGTTCATAATTTAATTCTTCATTTCTTACACAGTATTCCAGTGTACTGCTGTGTCTGAGATAGACAAGAGGTTATGAATCAAATCTGGTAATCTCATTCTTTGCATGTACAGGCACGTTTTGGGGCAACAGAGTAAGAGTCAGCATAAATGAATCTATTGATCCATCTCAAAATTCGACTACAAACCAATTTAGAATCAGATTTATTGGATGTCAAGTGCAATGGTGAAAGACCAGTGACATAATTAAGGGCACTCTCAAGCATTAGGAGCAAAATGAGAGGCTATTTTTTATTCTTTAAATGGTAGGTGAGTAACAATTATTTGGTTGCCCAGGAAAGCACAAGTCACATAATACTTAACTCTCTCAATGGTCTCTAAACAATTTCCATTTGGCACCTTGGCTGTCTGACAGATTATATAATAAAGTGCTCCCACAAAGACCATCCTTTACAACTTTTTTATTTAGTGATGGTGCTCACATTCTCTTCTTTAACATATCCCAGTGATTTTTTTCGACCTTTCTAAGTAAAGCCTCATGCTAACCATTTCTTCTTGGGGAATATATGAAATGGAAGGAGCTAAAATCTCCCTAAATTGGTATATATGAAATCATTCCCTTAGTTTGAGTAAGAGACAATTGCTTATATGACCGAGTACAAACAAATACACACAACCTAACTGCCTTCCTTTTCCTTGGGTGCTAACCCTGCAGTCAGCATTGCATAGTGAAAATAATGAGTCTTAATTACTTGTATCTTAATCATTTCAACATCTAAAGTATTCTTTTTCCTTCTCATTCTAAAGATAAATGTCACAATGAGGAAGCAATGATTCCATCACCACTGGCTTACTCTGTGCTGATATTCCAAAGACTCCCATAAGAATCATATTCAACTACTATTTGACTATCCTGGCTTCCATTACTAGTCAGTTTTTTTAAAAAATACCCTTTCTAGATATATTAGATTAAAGGTGATGAACTTAACATCTTCAATGAAAATCTCTTCAGGCCAGAATGTAGTTCAGTTCATAGAGTACTTGCCTGGCATTCAGGGAGCCCTGGGTTGGAATCTAGCGCCACATAAACTGAATGTGTTGTGTCATCCCTGGAATCCCAGCACTCAGGAGGTGAAGGCAAAAGGATCAGAAGATCATGATCATCTTTAGCTACAAGGCCAGTTTGGGTTACATGAGACCTCTCAAGAAAACTCCCTTAATCTGGTCTGTTTTCAAATTTCATTTCCCTTATTAGCTGAAACTCAGGTTGGAACAGGTGCTTGCTGCCATTATTTCTTCTCTGCTCTTTCATTCCTTTATCTCTCCCCTCAAAATTGTGATGGTAATTGCACTTCATATGGGCTCAAGCAAAGGACAGCTAGCAGTTCGGATAGATGAGTATCCCTACTACATGAAGGCTGTGGGCCCCTAGCTTTTTCTTAGTCTGCACTTTGGCTTCTAGTCAAGCTCACAGGCCCAAACTCATCTAGATGAATTTTGCTTCCTTTCACAAACTGTTCATATAATGTTTACCAACACAATGTAAGGAAACTGGTTTATGATAGTGCCAAGAATTTATTCGTATGAGGAAGACATAAATTCATATCTTGTTTAAATCTTTGGTATTTTCAGGTTTCAATTATTATAACATTATGATGCGTTATCTCATATTATTATTCATATGCATCTCTGGTGTTCTGCTTTGCTTTCTGTTGCTGTGATAAGCACAATGACCAAAAGCAACTTGTGAAGGACAGAGCTTATTTTACCAAACAGGTTATAATTCATCATCTAGGGAAGCCAAGGCAGGAACTAAAGGCCAGAGCTTAAAACAGAAACCAATGGAGGAAGAATGTTTACTGGCTTTCTGCTTCTGTCTTGCTCTACTTCCTTTCTTACACAGCCCTTCATGGGCTTGGGGACTGCTGCATCAGTAAGCAATTAACAAAATGCCCCCCCACGTCATTGCTGTTTTCCTCTCTGGAACTAGACCCAGAACATGCTACTCACATCCGTACTACCCTGCTGAGCTAGTCAGAACTCTACCCACTTCTTCACAGTCTTCTCTCTCTACCCACTTCTTCACAATCATCCCCCTCTGAGACTAGAACCGGAATGTCCTGCTTGTGCTCTGGATCAACTGGCAAACTAGCCAACACTGGTCTACTCCCAAGTTTTCTCCACATTCACAGACATAGCTGTGATTGCCCACCTTGCACAATGGATGAGCTTAGTATCATCCCTGTCTCTCCAATAACAAATCAAAAGTGAGGCCCTAAAGCACAGACAAACTCTTAATACCTGATAAGAAATCTACCAAGTTACCACAACAATAAAAGCAGAACCAAACTTCTGCTCAACAAAGGCAGTTGAGAGTTTCGTATCAGACATACAGCCACAAAAGAAGTCCATATACCCAGGTCACATTGCAGAAACACAAATAATATGAAAGACCAAGGTAATATGTTTCAACTAAATCCCACCAGTCCCACAGGAGCATTCTACAAAGAGAACTACCAAGAAGAATCCCAGAGCACAGAACTTTTAAAAAAAATCATACACATGATCAAAGAATTTAAGAACCATAAAGAACACATGAACAAACACCTTAAAGAACATAGAAAGAATATGAATCTCCTGACTGAATCTCAAGAAAATACAAATATATGACTTAATAAAATGACATGGACAATTCAGGATTTGAAAAGCGAAGTCACAAAGGAGATAGAAATATTGAAGAAAACTGAGATGAAGATGGAATGGAAAACTCAACATGCCAATTAGAGAAGACAGAGGAAAGTCTTACCAGTGGGAAGAATCAAGTAGAAAACAGACTATCAACACTTAAAGATAAAGTAGGAAAATCGGACTGTTCAAGCAAAGAATATGAAAACATTTTTAAAACACAGGAATGGGATATGCAGGAGCTGTGGGACGCCACCAAAAGACCAAATCTCTGAATTATACAGATAGAAGAAGAAGAATCTCAGGTCAATCATGTTGACAAGATCTTCAACAGGATTAAATAAAACTTCCCTAAATTAAGGAAAGGCATACCCATAGAGATACAAGAAGCATGAAAAACACCAAATAGGATAAGAAAAGAGACTCCTCATGCCTTATAGTCAAAACACTAAACATACAGAACAAAGAGAGGGTACTGAAAGATGCAAGGGAAAAACAAGTTACATATAAAGGAAAACCCATCAGAGTAACAAATGACTGTGCGATGTAAATGTAAAGATTTTACTTTTAATTATGTATCTGTGTGTCGGTGTGTGGGTATGTGTATGTGTGAACAGGTACCTATAGAGGTCACAGTGACTGAACCACTAGCCCTGGAGTCCCAGGTGATTGTGAGACACACAATGTGGGTACTAGAAAGTGAATTTGGGTACTCTGTAAGAGCAGTACCCACTCAACTATAGAGCCATCTTTCCAGACCCTCAGAGAAAACATTAAAGGTAAAAACAGCCTGTAGCAATGTATTTGTCTCTCGAGTTCTCTTAGGGTCCCTTGCTCCTGGTGTGGGTAGACAAACCATATAGCATATCTTTATCTAAATTTTTCATAGTTTATATCTTTGGGGGGACAACTTACAAAGAAACAAACACCTGACACCCAGCACTCAGTTCTACACACCTTGGCCTGCAGTTGCAGATTGCTTCCGTGCCCACCCACAGTCTCCATTGGCTTTTGCCCACACATTGTGGGCCTGCAGTCTCGCCCCAGGTCAGTAAATGGCCCATCTCACATCCACACAGGTGAGACACGGAGGTCCCTTTTTCGGTGTCATGGCTCTGTTCCAAGATGGTGCCCCAAATCCCCTCCCTCTGCTGCCAACTCTCTGCAGTCAATTCTCCACATCAGGCCCTGCCCCTCAGAGGAACCAGGCTACTTGGGACACATATTACAAGTTCAAAATGACCATAGATACCAACCCAGACTGCTTTGCCAAGCAGAACTGTCTATCATAGTCAAAAGGAAAAGAAAAACATCTTTCGTGCTATTAATAGGCTGAAAGAATTCATGTCCACTAAGCCAGCCCTACAGGGAATACTAGTATCAATACAACAGACTGAAGAAAGCACATATATCTTGGAGGTAATCAATAAATATCTAACTGGACTTAAAGCCCACTCAATAGGATGGAACTCTTCTGCAGTAAGTTAAACATAGCCAAATGCACATGACTGGAGAGATCATAGATCATAAAGAAAAACCTACATTTGCCACATCCCAGACTGGCATAATTTCTTACTATATTCTACTCATGCATCCTTATATATACAGCCAAGTATACCTTTCAACCTCATCAAAGAAGCTTCTTTTTTGCAACAGATAGAGAGGTATCACAGAGTTCCAGAACTGATCAAATACAGAGAATAAGTGTCTCTGAGATGTTTAACCCTAAGTGACACATCTTTGATACAACCTCTACACATAGGATCATTACATCTCTCAACTTTCAAAGAGATGGTGATTAACACAGACACCCAAAATTGATCAATACACAAAGAACAAGAGGCTGTAGAAAGTTCATTTCTGATTGGAATACCTATTTCAAATCTCTGCCTCCCAAGGCTTAGGGATTATTGTGGAAGAGGAAGTGAAGATTGTAAGAGTCAGAGGGGGTGAATGACCACATGGAAACAGAGTCCACCAGACAACTGGTCAGTTACTTGTATGAACTCACAGCAATGGTGACAGCATGCACAAATCCTATGCAAGCTCAAATCAGACAAAATCCCAACATAGACATGGAGAAATGAGTAAGAAATCCCAGCCCAACCTAAGGAACTTTTGATAACTTGATGGCTACAGGGAAGGAGACAGATAGTCTCTTATAGGGATGGGACTCTTAGTAGGTTGATCAGGCTTCAGTGGATGAACTCTCACTGAGGGGTTTCTGGGGAAACAAATCAAACACTATAAGCCATATTGTATTATAGTGGAGTACACTTAATTGGGTCAGGGGCAGTGGGGGTGGTACAGGTATGGAAAAGATTCTAAATGCATCAAACTATATTTTATGAAAATCACAAAAATTCAATAAAAGTGAAAAATAAAATAGACAGCATGCACAAATCCTATGCAAGCTCAAATCAGACAAAATCCCAGCATAGAAATGGGGAACTAGTTAAGAAATCCCAACCCAACCTAAGGAACTTTTGGCAATTGCTGGTTGCTGGGAGAGGGAATGACAGTGTCTTAAAGGAATGGGACTCTTGGTGGACCCAGTGGCTGGATCTACACTGAAGGACATTTGAGGACACAAATCAGATTTTATAGGCTATATTATATATAAGAGAGTACATTAATTTGGGCGGGGGGTAATGGCAGTAGGTGAGGATAGTAGAGGAGATCTAAATACCATCAAATTAGTTAAATAAACAAACAGTCAATAAAAACAAACATAAATAAATAAAAATAAGGTAAAATAAAATAAAAGTGTAAACTAAAAATAGCCACAAAAAAAAAAAACTTGTAAACTAAACCCCAACTTCCAACTTCCTGAGTGTACATTTTTTATTATTTAAAAAACTGCTTTTGAACATAACTAATATTTTGTTCCACTGCACCTATCCTCACCTAGGACATTAAAGTAATTTTCATTCAAAAACAAAGATTTTCAAGAATCCAACAAGGGTTGCCAAGTTTAGCATGCTGGGAAACATGGAGGTATAGAAAACATAGATTCCCAGACCCACCCTCAAGAGACTGAAGCTTGATACAACTGATTTAGTGTCTGGTGAAATCCATTAAATATAGTTTTAACATCTAAATGATGCATGAAGGATACAGTTTGCCTTATTTTGGTCCTCTACACTCAGGCATTTGCCTGGTCCTTGTCTCTTTCCCAATCTTATGCATTCTGGGCTTTCTAGTCCAAATGCACAAGAGATACAGTGGTTCCCCTAACTCTTTGCTTTGATTCTCAGCCTTTGCTCCTATTGTTCTAAATCTCACCATTTCCGTTAGATGCCTCCACCATTCTGTAAGATTGATCTTTTCTAGAGTTATTCACAGAAATCCTAGGAAAGACTGAACACTGCTAGACAGACCTCTTTTTTTCTTTATTTTTGTGTAGCTATGTAGGGTAGAATGAAATACTTAATATTCATTCAAAAACATGGTAGAAATAATATAGCTGTAAAGTACTGGGAAATGCATTGATATTGGAGAATTTGGAATTTCTTTTTTAACCAATTTTTAAAAATATTTTATATATTATTTTTATATTATGTGTATGAGTGTATTGCCTGCATGTATGTCATGCGGAGGTCAGAAGAGGGCTTCAGATTCCCCTGGAACTGGAGTTAAGGACGGTTCATAGCCTCCATGTGGGTGCTGGGAATCAAACCTGGGGCCTCTGCAAAAGCAATCAGTGCTCTTAACCACTAAGCCATTTCTCCAGCCCCTTTACCAATTTTAATTGACTTTTTGTTTATTTCATATGATAGATCTTAATCAAATTTAGACACCCTCCTCCTTCCCCACCCCATTGTCCCCACCACCACCAGATTTAAGGTAAAATCAATAAATTCATAATATCAGAAGTGAAATTCTTTCTCTTTTCCCAGATTCCATGAAAAACAGAGCCAGAAACCCAAGCATATATACTAATATTTTTTTTTTAATTAGAAGAAGCATTTCATTACAACAGCATTAACCTATTCAATAACATTTTTCTGAGCTAGGGTACATCTCTTTCAAAATTGGCTGTACATTTCTAGGTTTACAGATGAATTATTACCCTTATATAATCTTTTACTCATTATAAACTCTATAAGACATAAAATTAAATGAGGTTCCAATGTTTAAAAAAGATCTCCACCTCGTTGTCAAAACACACAGTTTCATACAGAAAAATTCATTCCAGGGCTCTTGACATTGAGACGTTTTCACATGCATTTCTAATCTCTATATACATGACTATCACTGGTCACAGTCACCCACCTTCTGAGCTCCTC
>NW_008331831.1:702606-702994 GCF_000622305.1 Nannospalax galili
ATCTGCCCTTCTGGTAAATCTAGTCAGCCAGAGGTCCCTGTTCCAGGAGGATCAGCTGTTCCTCATCTATGGCAATCCATTGTCAGTATTCCTTTGGATAGAATTGGGGTCTGCTGTTCATTTTTCCAGTAGTATGTTGGGTTACTGTCTGGGAAAGCCTTTATCCGTCCTGGCCAACAACTTGACTGAAGGTATCGATGTCTGGCTTTGCTGTTTGACAAGTAGCTTTTAGTTATATATATGTATACTCTTATGAAATTATATTGGCCCCTTTAAATCTTTGGTTATACTTCCCTTTTGGGTGTTTAAGGACATACCATTGGACCAGATAAACTGATTTGTTTTCACTCTTGAGGTCATTTGAGGATCTGTTCCTCAGGGGTCCCAT
>NW_008331831.1:703477-723670 GCF_000622305.1 Nannospalax galili
TTGGCTTTCCACCATGATCAAGTCAGCTTTATCCCAGAGATGCAGGGATGGTTCAATATACGTAAGTCAATAACCATCATAAATCATATAAACGGGATTACAGAAGAGAGCTTGCCTAAATGAAGGAAAGACATACCCAAATAGATACAAGAATCACACAGAACACCAGATAGACAGGACCAGAACAGAAATGCCCCATGGCACATCATAGTAAAAACACTAAATGGACAGAACAAAGAGGGTATATTGAAAGCTGTAAGAGAAAAACTGTAAGTCACATATAAAGGAAAACCCGTTAGGATCACAGCTGACTTTTCAGTGCAAACTATGAAAGCCAGAAGAGCCTGGACCAAAGTATCCCCTCGGTTCCTCATATACCCTTCCCTCTCCCCTCCCTTAAACTAACCCAATTTTTATCCATATCTCCCTTATTAAGGCCTGTTACCTACTATTCTTCTCCTTATTTTAAGGGAAAGTATCATCCCAGAGAAGCAAAAGTGAGGGACAGAGCACTGAGCAAAAGGAGTCATGGAAAAATTTAGTGGTGATGTTTTACCAAGCTGGACACAGTCATTAATAAATGTGTTGGTTGCTCAGTCTCATAAGGCATCATCATTAGAATGCCTAACTCCACCTTGGAATAGACCATTCCTGAAGAAGAAGCCAGAGTGCTTTTATCCTGGCACTCTCCTGTCTTACCTTCCACGCCCGTCTCAGCAGATTATCTCTGTTGGTGCAGTAGTGGCACTTTTATCTTGGGGGTAATAAACAGCTATCTGATTGGACTTAAAGCTCGCTCAATGGGGAGGGGAGACTTGCATGTGGTACTATAAACATAGCCAAATACACAAGTGGAAGAGGTCAAAGATCCTTGAGAAAAACCTACATCTATCACATCCCTAGACAAATGTAATTTCTTACTGTATACTAAATATGTATCCTTATCTTTACAGACAAGTACCCCTCTCACCAGTAATTGAGAAGCTTCTTTTTGAAACAGGTAGAGACTATTAGATAGTTCCACAACTTGTCAAATGCAGATAAGTGTCTATGAGATGCTTAGCCCTAAGTGTCACATCTACAATGCAAACTCTTCACCTAAGTCTCACAGAATGTAGTGGAGAGAATACCAATGCATCTCTCAACTCTCACCAGAAAATCTTCTTCATGCAATAGAGGGCTATTAACACAAAAAGCCCCAACTGGTCAAAATGTAAAAAATACGAGGCTGCAGAGTATGTGTCCCTGGATAAGATTCCTTTATTAAACCTCTGCCACCCAGGTCTCAGGGACTAGTATAGAAGAGGGGCAGAAAACTGTAAGACCCAGGGGTAGTGGACAACCACAAGGTAACAAAGTTTTCCAGGTGGTTTGGAACTTGTTCATACAAGTAATAGATAGCATGGATAAGACCCATGGAAACTCAAACCCGATAAAGACCCAGCATAGATGTGAGGAAATGAGCAAGAAGCCCAACCTTAGCTGAGGAATTATTGGCAACTGATCACTGCTGGGTGAGGGAAAGCTGTCCTTTAAGGGAGTGAACTAGGTAGGCTGACCAGGCTCCAATGGACTTAAACTGAGGGACATTTGAGAACACAAACCTGATTTGATAGGCCTTAACATATATGACAGAGACATGAAATCTGGTGAAAGGAGACTATAGGGGGTGCAGATATGGGAGGAGATCTAAATATGATTAAAATGTATGAAAATCACAAAAATTCAATAAAAATAGAAAAATATTTAAAGAGTGTTCGTGTTTATGAGTCATTCTGCCTGGTTAGGTTCATAACTTACATTGTTTTTCCTTGTGCATGAATAGTTTCAATTCCCACTTTGTTTCTTCAACCTCCATAGCATTGGTTTAGGTCTGTCCCATGATGAGTCTTAGGCAGGCACTTCAGATTTCAGTTAAGTTCCCTAAGCCTTGGTATCACCTTTGTTTACATACGATCTATGAACTTCTTAAGGGGTTAGTCTGAGGCCACCTAATGTCAACACAAATAACTGAAAGAACCCTTTCTTACCTCATTTCTAAGACCCCCACTCCCACCCCTCGCCAACAAATTCTATGGTTCTTCTGGCCAGAAATATGAAATCTATACTACTTTTAGCTGTGTGCCCCAATGCAAAACTGTATGGTTGGTGCCTACCCACTGGGAAAACCTCTTAGAAGAAATAATTAGCAACCCCTTCCTTCCCAGCACTTGACTTCTCCCAGTTCTGATTCCTCTCTACAGTTCTGTGCTTCTGTTCACTTTGCAGACTGCCCATGTTATTTTCTTTCAAATAAATTTCTATTCATCATTACAGCAGACATGATAGGTTGGGGTTCACTTTGTTGAAAGGAAAATTCCTTTTACCCATTAATTTAGCAGAGAGTGTGTGTGTGTGTGTGTGTGTGTGTGTGTGCACATAAGTAAGAAAGCTTATGAAGGCAAGAGGCAAGCTCAGCATCACTCCTCAGGTGTCATCCACTCTTTTTAAAAAAATTATTTTTATTCAATTTTCATGAATTTTGCACAACATATTTTGACTATATTTAGACCTCCACCCCTATCTGCACTCCTCTTATATCATCCTGCCCTATTTGTTAAGGTTTATCAAGTCAAATTTGTGCTCCAAATGTCCTTCGGTGTGTGTCCATCCACTGGAGTCTGGTTAACCTATCTAGTACTATCTCATCCTTAGGGAAAACCAACTCTCCCTCTCCCAGTAGTTATCGGTTGCCAATAGTTCTTCAGCTAAAGTTGGGGCTTCTTACCCACTTCCAACTTCTACACTGGATTTTTTTTCTGGCTTGAACTTCCATGGCGCTTGTGCATGCTGTTACCATTGTTGTGAGTTCATATGAGTAACTGCCCAGCTGCCTGGAAAACTGTTTCCTTGTGGTGACTAACCACTTCTGGCTCTTACAATTTTACCACCCCCTCTTCCACAATGACCCTTGAGCCTTGGGTGGCAGAGGTTTGAGACAAATGTCCTATTCAGGGATAAGCACTTTTGCAGTCTCTTATTCACAGCACGTTGGCCAGTTGTGACTCTTCGTTTGTTGAGACAGGGTCTCTCATTGTCTTGCAACTCACTGAGTAGGACAGAGAGTTGATCAGTGAGCTCCATGGATCCTCCTGTCTCTACTTCCCCAGCACGAGAGTGCATGCCATGCCTGCCTTTTCTTTTTCAGGCAAGCCTTCTGGGGCTCAAACTCAGGTACTTGTGAATGCAAGGCAAGCACTGTACAGATGGAACTGTCTCTAGCCCTTAGAGCTTGAGCAAAGCAAAACAGTTCTCAGAACCAAAGGTTAAAACTTCAGCAATGTGATCTCATAGAATTTCTAAAATGTTAAACAGAAATAAGGCACGAAAACAATTTAATCCACTATAGCTTAATCAATCAAACAACAACTTGGTTGTTGATAGCTGAAGCAGTTGTTTGCAACCTAATTATTCAGTTAGCTACAGTGCCCTCTTTCCACCAACCAAATCCCAGTTATTGCAACTAAACTCTATACTGGCTTGGTCTGTTGCTCCGAGTACAGGTGACTAAATCCAAATTGATGGTCTTCCACAAACATTACTTACCAGACAACACAGAGAAACAGACTTCTCCCACCTTTCTGCTTGTTTGCTCAGTGAAATCCAGCCAAGAAATGAAAGTACCATTTCAGCTTTTTTTCCAAATACAGAGTTACAAATTACAAGTGAATTGGTTTCACAGGTAATAGAAGATCTGGGTATATGTCAAATTAGCTCAGATCGAAAACAGCTAGATCCTGCTACCAGCAGCACATCAGAAGGACAATGGAAGGAGATACTGTTAACAGGGGTCAGATGTCAGGGCTGCCTGGCAAGAGTTAGAACATCAGACAATGCACTGCTGGGTCCCTGGGTGGAGGAGTGAAGCTAGGCTTGGTACTGCAGAGGAGCTCCACAACCTGGGCAGAAGCAGGATGGTTTGGAGTGGGATTTCCTGGCCTCTTCTATCATTTCTGCTTTTCACTGCTGTTTCCTCTTGGCCAAAGCTACCTGGAAGCCACAGAAAACCAGAGAAACAGCTTCCCAGTGCAAAGTAAAAAGAATGAGATGCAGGTGCTGTGATTTAAGGGCCTCCACTTGGAAATTAGTTGTTACTAATGCAATGGTATTAAAGTGATGAGACCAGGGGCCCCCTCCCTCATAAAAGGGGCTTCTTGGCGCATTTGGCCCTTCATTCTACTGTACAATTACCCTTCTAAGAATGCAGCGAAAAGACACAGTACTGGAAGCAGAATAAAGGCCTTCCCCAGACAACACCCTGCTGTCTTCTTGATCTTGGATTTTCCAGTCTGCAGAACGGTGAGAAATGAATATATGTTCTTTGTAAATCACCCAGTATGTGATATTTTGTTGTAGCACAACAACGCAGTCCAAGGCACTAGGAAAATGGACTGAAATCGAACAAGCATTGAGTGATAGATGGGTAAAGTCAAGTGAATCCCAAACACGCATCACTTTACCCACAAACACCAGCACTTTGTTTGTAAGGGCATTTAAAAGAAAAATATAGACCAAGCAACAAAACATCCTGTATAAAATCTTCACACTTAATTGAAATTAAGGAATGGCTAATGTTTGAAAGATTTTTCAAGATATAATTGTGTCTCGTAGCTCTGATTCTTAGTGTTCTCTCCAACACCATCGAAACGACAGATGAGAGCCCAGGCTAAAGCAAACTCATGCTCAGATACATGGATAACTTGCTCAGTAAGAGGGAGAAAGCAGTTTCTCTTTTTACCAGAAAACCTAGATAGTATGAAAGTACAGCAGTAGTTCACAGAGAAATGAGTACCTGGTTCCTCAACATTGTAGTATCAGGGTATAGGACAATCATTTTTTTAATAGCCTCTGTGAGCTTACACAACACAGGTACACTTAACAAACATGCAGGCAAAAACACTTATAAAGTAAAAATAAATAAATTTTTAAAAATTTTAAAATATATCCAGATATGGAGGCCACTCCAGAGGTAGAGACAGGAAGGTCGTGAGTCTGGGGCTAGCCTAGACTACACAGCAAGTGCAATATCAGCCTGAACTACATATGTGTAATAAGACCCTATCTCTAAACAAAACTGCAGGTCTGTGTGATGGCATGCTTCTATTTCATGTTTGGTGGTTGAAGAGTCTTCCCTGTTACAGTGTGCTTGGTTACTCCCTCCTTTGGAAGCTCTGTCTCACTACGAGCCCCTCTTTGTTCATTAATATTTCTAGGAAAATTTTTAGACTTGACACCTCAAGAAAAATCAGTACTAGTTGACTAGTTTAAATTCAAATAAACACCAACTTTACCTTTTAGAAAAAGAGAGAATTTATAGGGAGTTTGGGAGAGCTCAAATTTTTCTAAAGGAAAACACACCTTGAGCTCACTCATTCTCTCTCTCTCTCTCTCTCTCTCTCTCTCTCTCTCTCTCACACATCTCTCTCTCTCTCTCTCTCTCACACACACACACACACACACACACACACACACACACAAGAATTAAAAATGAAATAACCGGTGAGAAACTTCCAGATATTTTTATCTTAAGGTCATACTTAACCTCCAATAGTTCTGTTTTCATAAGAAAGTGAAATTATCCTAATTGAATTTCCTTTCAAGTTTTTAATTGTACATATATAGATGTGGAATTGTGTGATAATTGGATAAATGTGTACAGTGTACACTGATCAGATCAAGGTCATAGCATTCCCTGACCCTTGTTTATCCTGCTTCCCACCTTCCTTCCCATAGCATTTTGTACAACATATATAGATTATTGTAAACTAGAGAAACCCACTATTCTATGGAGCAGTGGAACATATTACTGCCCTCTAACTCTCTTGGTAACTGTTACTCAATTTCCTTACTTCTTTCCCCTCTCTTCCCAGCTTATAATAACCATTTTCTACATTCAGATCAGCGGAATATTTGCTTCCATGTATGAGCGAGAACATACGGTGTTTGTCTATTTGTTCCTCCACTTCTATCCATTTTCTTCAAATGATTGGATTTCATTCTTTCATTTTTGTGGCTGAATAGTATTCCATTGCATATCTCAGTCACATTCCTTTATGCATTCATCCATAAATGAAAACATAGTTTAAATCCAAAAGCCCTGCCACTTCTCCTTTCAGAGCTCCCCGTCTCTTCCTGACCACCTCCCTTCCTCCCTTTGGAATTTGCCAGACGCCAGCAAGCCTGCACACTAGGGACTCTCCTCCTGCCCCACTAGGCCTGAAGACCCACGTAGGCTGTGCCTCCCCTCTACCAGCACTGCAAAGCTCAACCCACTGTGCTTGCCAGTGACCCCAGCTATTTCTGACCCCTGCCTTCCCTTTGGGACTTGACAGACCCCAGATAGCTGCACAACAGTGACTCTCCAGTCACCTCACATGGTCCAGTGACCCAAGTAGGCAACGTCTGCCCTCCTGCTATGGCCCTAACACCCTGCCACTAATTTTGTGCCATTTCCAAAAGCATGCATGTGGCTACCAGTTACAACTACCAGGGGGAACATCCAGACAGCTTCCTCTTCTAGATAACAAAAGCCAGAGCATGCCCCTACCACCAACCACCATGTGCCCAGAGACTACAAAGGAGCCTGAGACCTCCACCCAGCCTGCACCCCACCCACCTCTAACTGAGATTGGTATGATGTCCTCCCCTGGTCCCCAGGGAGCACTACTCACTCCCACTGGGACCCCAATTCCTAACACAAAAGGACCACCTATAGAACTGTGTCAACTTTCACAGACTTGTGGATTGGCAGTGAGAATCTAACTCTTTGGAAGGTTTGCGCCTGAGCTCAGAAGTTCATATATCTCCAGCTATGCTGGGGACACATCTGTGACCCCATTTGCACATCAACACAGAGTAACTACATGATTGAACACCACACACCATTCATCTGGTCCACAATCTAACACATTGTGTAACAGCAAAGGTCCAACTTTGCTTAACAAAGTTGAGACCAGATAACCATGCCAGAAAAACATCACAAACCCCCTAACTTCAGCTGTGGATATTACATGCTTTGTTCACATTCACCCTCTCTTGCCTTCTCCCCATATATATATATATGAGACATGTGGTACAACATACTAAATCTACGTTCTGAAAATGTGTCCATTTGTGTATGTGTGTGTGGGGGGGGTGCAATGTACATATCCAGAGTCCAGAGAAACATGTTGGTTGTCTGCCTCTGTCGCGCTCCATCTCATGTTTTGAGACAGGGTCTCTTCTCCCACTGAACCTGAGGAATCTTCTAACTTGTGAACACAGGGTGTCTCTCTCTTTGTTCAACATTTCTGCACTTTAGCCATTTGCTGTTTCTCCTGTATCTTTAGGTTTTGGGTTTTTTTTGTTTTTGTTTTTGTTTTTGCATTTTCATTGCAAATGTCTTTCATTTCCTTTACTAAATAAGCTCCAGAGGTGTTTTTCTTTTCTTTTGTTTTTGGTTTTGTAGGTTTGTTGTTGTTGTTGCTAATGTAAATGAAACGTCTATCTTGATCTCTTAGGAAATTTATTATTAATGTATATAAATGCTGGTGATTATTGTACATTGATTTTGTGTCCTGTGCTTTATTGACTCTATCAGGTCTAATAGTGTTTCAGTGGAATTTCCAGAGACTTTTACATTTAGAATCAATCTAGACTATTTCGACATGCTCCATTTTAACCCTCTCCTTGCCTTACTCTTGCTGACTGCCAGTACTGTGTTTAGGAAAAGTGGTAAGTTCTTGTCCCTGATCTTCGAGAACACATTCTTAGCTTTTCTTCCTTCAGTACTAGGTCGGACGTGGTTTTGTTGTACAGAAACTTTACTTTGTTGAGGTATAGTCTTTCTATAATTTGCTAGGGTTTCTGTAATGGAGGAATGTTTAAGTTTTAAATTTTTTCAGTACCTATTAAGCTAATCACATGATTGTCTCCATTTCAGCGAGGTGATATGTTGTTTATTGATATGTATATGCTGAGCCATCAGCCTCCTTTCAACAAAGACCATGAGTGATCATTTTGATGTGCTAGTTGGACTCAATTTTCTAATATTTTATTGAACATTTTAAGCTCAACAGTGTTATTGGTTCAGTTTTATTTTGTTATTGTGGCCTCATTTATTTACCAAAGTAATGATGCCCCCCAACAGCAAGACTACTCCTTTTCAATGTGTGAAACAGTTTGAGAAGATTTGCAGTTTTTCCTTAAAAACTTCAACAACTCCAAGCCAGAGAAAGTCTTCATTGTCTGATTTATCCCCAGTTGAATCTCATTACTCGTTATTGGTCTGTTTGGGTGTTCTATGTCTTTGTGGTTCAGTGGTTAAATTGTATGCAGTTACAACTATATTTGACCAGAATTTTACCCATTTCTTATGGATTTCCAATTCATTGTCATGGTGTGGTTAATAATATTTGTATTTATGTAGTATTGGAATTAACTGTTATGGGACCTCCTCGATCACAAAGCCTAGCTCTGGGTTCAAGCCCTCACCCAAATTAGCAGAAAATGTAATAAGATATAGAAGAAAGGAAAAATGAATTTATGTACAAAATTTTATTCATAACTGGGAGGAATAAATTCTCAGACTGTCTCCAATGTTCTCATAACAATGTCACAAAAGATATGAAAGGTAAAGCAAAAGCCAGTAAATATTCATATGTGCTGGTCTTTCTCCTGTAAATGTTTTTTTCTTATGGTGTCAGGGCTCCTACAAATGATCCATTTTCATTCCCAATGGAAATTACCTAGTGGATTCCTAATTCTTAGATCACTACGTACTCTATTACATTAATGTCTTACTTTTCATCTTTGATTTTTATTTTGGGGGGTAATTTTTGTGGGGATGAATCTAGCTGAATGTCAGTTGTCTTTTGCTTTCTTTAAAGCACAGTTTATCCTTTATTGCATTTTAAAAAACATTTTCTTTTTAAAATATTTTTATTTTTTGTGCATTTCATATAATAGATCTTAATCAAATTTAGACCCTCTCCCCATCTGTGCCCCCCATATCCCCCACCACCAGATTTCCACATTCTGTCATATATGTTAACTGCTTTCTGATCAAGAATTTGTACCGAGATGTTCCTTGTTGCAGGTTCTCCCACTGGAATCTAGTCAGCCTATCTAGGGTCTCTCCCTTACAGAAGAGCTACTTCCCCTCACTCAGCTGTAATTTGCCAATAATCCCTAGACTAGGGTTGGGGCCTGTTGCCCATTTCCCCCATTCTATTTTTTAATCACTATTTTTGTTGTGATCACTATTGTCTCTTTCCTTCTATTAATTTGGGGTGTGGTTTGTTCTTTTCTAATTCATCTTAGATGTATTTTAAGCCTATTTTTAAAGCCTTTTTCTTTTTGCATGAGTTGTGTGTGCATGGTATGCATGAGTGTGTGTATGCATGTGTGCCTATGCATGGACACATATGAGTAGGTGCCTGAAGTTGATATCTGGTGTCTTTGCTCACTTTCACTTTATTGGTTGAGGCAGTCTCTCACTGAACCAAAAGCTTGCCAGTTTGCTTGGTCTAGCTAGCCAGCTTGCTCCAGAGAGCACCTGTCTCTTTGTACCAAGCATTAAGATTACAGGTGGCCACAACTTCTGCCCAGCTTTTATGTGGGTGCTGGGGTTCTGAACTCTGGCCTTCATGCTTGTACGGCAAGTACTTTTTCACAGAGCCATCTTTCCAGCCTTCTCACTCTTTAATATACACATTTCTTGCCTTATATTTCTGCTGTAGGTTTAGTATATTGCTTCCCACTTTTACTTGTTTCAAGAAATTTAATTACCCTTGAGTTTTTTAATTTAATATTTTTATTTTATGTATATGAGTGTATTGCCTGCGTGTATGTAAGTACACCTATGTCATGCAATGCCTGCATAGGTCAGAAGAGAGTGTTGGATCCCCTGGAACTGGAGTTATGAACAGTTGTTAGCCTCCATGTGGGTACTGGGAATTGAACCATCTCTGGTTTTAAACCACCATCAGCCAGTGATTTTAATCGCTGAACCATCTCTCCAGCCCACCCTCTGAGTTCTTTAGTGATTATTAGTTGTTAGTTATTATTTATTAGTTATTAATGGTCATTGGTTATTAGTTATTAATTGCATGTTAGCTAGTCTCCATGTATTTACATAATTTCTAAAGTATGTTTTATGGTTGATTTTTATTTTTCTTCCATGTGACCAGGGAAGGTTCATAACATGATTTTGATTTTTTTTCATTTGTTCAGAATCATTTTATAGTCTAATATGTGATCTTTCTTAGAGAATATTCATGTGCTCATGAGAATGATGTATATCCTGCAGCTTTGTGTGAAATGGTCTCTAAATGTTGGTTAGGTCCATTTGGTGTGATGTAGACTTTTGGTCTGGATGATCTATTGATGAAAATGAGGTGTTGACGACCCCCTTTTATTGCATTGGTGCCTATCTCTCCCTTTAGATAAAATATTTGCTTTATAAAATTGAGTACTATGTAAAGCTGAAAGTATCACAGAAATTCTTTTGTCCATGCTCACTAGTAATACACTAATGCAATAAACTTTCTCCAGACATTTATTAGGTCCAAAAAAGTAGATCATTCCAGCATTTAGATCCAATTCAGTTAATTGTCATCACATGCCCTTGTTGAACTGTTCCTTGATCATTAGGTAGTGACTTCCATTGTCTCTACATTGTTTTGTCTCCAAATTCTGTTTTGTCTAAATAAAACTACTGCTCACTTCTAGTTTCTATTTGCATAGGATATCTTTTTCTATCCTTGCAATTTTGGTATGTTTGTCTTTACAGATTAAGTGAATTTCTTGTAAGCAGCACAACACTGAATCTTGTGTGCTGTTCGTTTATCTCGTCTTTATCTTTCACCTAGAGAACTGAATCTCGACATTCAAGAGATTGAATGTAGAGATTGTGATGTGGATCTTACTCTAGTCATTTTGTTAGTTTTCTTCTCGGTGCTTTCAGCATGCCTCGTTCTTTGCTTACTCTCGACTTTGTGGTTTTGATTTTCAGTATCAATAAGGTCTAATTCTTGCTCTCTTGTGTGTTTTCATGATGGTTATTTTTCTTTCACTTTCCAGTGCAGAACTTCTGAGCATCTTTTATGAGCTCAATATGCTAGTGACAAAACCCGCTTAGTTTTGGCTTCTCTTAGAAAGTTTTATTGGTCCTTAGTTTCTGTAGGATGGCTCTTCAGGGCATAATGATTCTAGGTGAAGGTTATTTTCCTTCAGACCTTGGAGAGGTCTTCCAGTTTCTCCTCTCATGGTGGATTATTTGCTGGGATTCAACTTTGAGTCACATGGAGGTTTACTTAAATTTAAGTTGGCACTTTTCATTTGCCAATTTGAGAATTCTCCTTTTCTTGTACTTTTGACAGTTTGACTAAACTGCAGTACAATGAGGACCTAGCTACATCTGTTTCTGACACTTAGCTGCCCTCTTGTATCTGAATACCCACGTCTGTCCCAGGGCTGAGGAAGCTCTCAGGTATTGTTTCATTGAATAAGTTTTCTATGCTTTTGCCCTTTTCACTGTATTAAAGTAATTCTCAAAATTCAAAGACTTATACATCTATAGTAAGTGTCAAGGGCTTTCTTCATTCTGTTTAATATTTTTATATTTATTTCTTGTGAATTGACAGAAATACTTAAAAAGGCTTGCCTTCAAGTCCAAATATTCTTTCTTCTGAGTGATCTATCTGCATGAGAGTTTCATGTTGAGATTTTGATTTATTGAGTTCTTCATTTACGTCTTGTGATTTCTGAATTTCTCATTCATATCTTGAATCATTTTGCTTTCATTGAACTGTCTGTAATCACTGTTTAGCTTTTTATCAGGGTTGTGTTCCATATCCTTTTCTTTCGCCTTTGATGCTAGACAGTTACTATGCTTCTTGAAGTCTTTGTGTTACCTGTTTCCCCACAGTTCTTGTGTCCTTTTCACTCTTCTGGCAAATCAGTTGACTGCCAGTTCTATAAGGATGCCACCAGAGCAGAAGGCATTCTCCTGCAGAGGTGTCTTAGAGTATAAGTTTGGTAGGCACGGTGGCTTGTCTCCACTGGGTGCTGCATGCCATACTCCATTTGGGTATGGCATTAGTGGCAGTAGAGAAAACTCATCTGCCTGAAAGCTAAGCAGAGGCAGGAATACTCTAGTATCCAGGTAGGTGTGCTGCACACAGCATGGGAAATAGGGTGTGAACTATATGACCACTCTACCAATGAAAAATGGTGTTGCTAGGGACATGATGCTTGGCAGGCATCCCTGCTTGACAGCAATTTGTAGCACTGAAAGTCCAAGCAACAGCAGAGGAAATGCAGCACCCATCGCATGGAAAAGTGTACACTATCTGCCCTCAGTCCCACCAATGGTACAAGCCCATGATTCACTAGAAGGGGAAGGAAGTGAGGAAAGTGAAGGGAAATGGATCTCAAGTCCCAGGGGGAAAGCACTTTGGTATACCGGGTCTTGAGGGTGGTACCACTGTCCTCCAAGCTAGATTACTTGTCTTCTGTACAAGTTGGTCTTGAGTGCTTGGATCACAATTGCCTTGCTGTGTTTAGGGCCAATGCCATAATGTTGTGGCCTCCTGTGTTAGTATATTAGAATGTTTGGGGGGATCCAAGGGCTGCTGATGTACAGAAGCTTCTGATCGATAGGGACTATGAATTCTGACAGTGGCTCACTTCTCAAGGTGGGGTAGGGTATAGCAACCTGATCTCTGAGAGTAGGGTTGAAAATGCAGGGGTTCCTTCTCCAAAGTACAGGTACTAGTCAGACCCTAGGAAGCTCCACAAACTGAGCGCCAAGCTTGTGAGGACTCTTATCCTTCTTTTTATCTAGTATTTCTGGCATCATAGTGATGCGCTCTCCTGGGATCTCCCATTCGTTGTTTCCCCTGATACAGAGTCCCTCTTGCTGGGGGAGCCAGCATCAAAGTTTCTGGTATGCTTTGTTTCCCCTTCCTCCACCTTCATCACGGGTTTCCATGTCATAAGAGTTCCCTTCTCCCCCATCTGAGTTTCAGAGCTCTCTCCTGATACCTCTCCTCAAAAAGTGGCTGTCTCCCCATTGCATTGAGCTTCTTTGTGGAAGCGGAAGCCAGTGCTAGGCATCTGTATTCCACCATGTTGGAAGGTATTCATTTTTTTCTTATTTGTAACACAACAAACTTATATGGGAGCAGCTCTTTAAGAAGTCAGTTATTATATGCATAATGTCAACTAGCACTAAATTTTCTTTTTTAAAAAAATATAAATGAAAATGTCAGGGAAGTATGTGTTTTTATAAGACCCCATTCATAATCCTTCAATGTAAATGTTAAAACTCAACCTTGAAGTAAGAATATCATCATAAACTAACAATTCATTTCTTAGAGACAAAAGCAAAGAACTTTAAATTACCCACATACAAGTATTTTCATATGTAATTAAAAATCACAGCCATGTTAAGCACTATATCTTGTTACACAGGAGAAAGATAATAACAAATGACTGAGTTGAGAATGTATTTCTCACCAAATACAATTAATCCATGTAGATTTTAGACCAGTTAACTGCTATGTAATTAAAGCTTCCGTGTCTTCCAGTAGTTCTTGGATCCTTTTCCTTTGGTGGAGGTGACGGGTTCATATACAATGCAGTGCTGCAGGTCTGCAGCATAATGTGAAATAGTTCATCATTAGCTAGCTGTACATTCATGCTTTATCACAACTGAGCACACAGTGACCTGAAGAGCAGCCCAGATGAGAAATTGCTGATAGTTTCTCCATAAAGAGTACATTTCCCCTTTGACACAAAAATATTATGTTTAAAATGTAAACAATGCATTGCATGCTTTCTGACAATTTTTTGTAGTGAAGATATTCCTGGATAAGCAAAAATAGTGTCCAAAACACTTAGAGCTGACATTAACATTCTCAGAAAGATACATGAATTTGCCTTAGTACCTGCACAAAAGCAGTATGCCCAATATAGTGCTGTGCACAGGTCATTTGTCAGGTTTTTCACACACAGAAAATGGTATTGTCTAAAGAAAAATATATTCCCTAAGGATGTAAAACTAGCACCCAAAATTCATGTTAAGCACAATTGAGAAACTGAAAAGGTCAGTAAATGAATTATAATTTGTCTAATAGCTGTTCACCCTGCTTCACTTGGAGGAATGGAAGGAAAGAAGGAAATGCAAAACTAGAGGGGTGATAGCTACAGGAGACCTGGGGAGCAAGGGAAGAGAAGATTCAATCAAGAGTCCTTCATTCTCCAAAGCTAGCTTTATGCTGTCTATTGATAATTCTATTACTTTGATTTCACATGGATCTCATGTGGGAAATGCCCAAGAGTTCAGAAGAGAAAGGAGAGATGAGGGAATCCTTAGGTGGTGACACCTTAGTGTCTGTGAGGGATTGGGTGTAGCAGTCCCCGCAGATATCAAGTCTGCAGATGCTTCAGTCTCTTATATAGTGTAATGTTTGCTTGTAACCCATCCACATCCTCTAGTATACTCTACATCTTTGGATGACTTATAATATCAAACATATTGTACATGTAAATAGATAGTTATTATACTGTGCTGTTTAGAGAATAGTGAAATGGAAAACCCTATATATGCTCAGTACAGTCACAGTTAAAAATATTTATGATCCATTGTTGATAACAGCTATGAATGCAGAACCCAAGAATATAAACAGTAGACTGTGTAATGTGCATTGGTTATAAAGTCAGATATGGGGCTGGAGAAATGACTCAGTGGTTAAGAACACTGACTGCTCTTGCAGAGGACCTGGATTCAATTCCTAGTATCCACGTGGTGGCTAGCAACCGTTCATAACTCGAGTTCCAGGGGATTCAACACCCTCCTCTGACCTCTGCAGGCATTGCACGACATAGGTGTACCTACCTACATGCAAGCAATACACTCATACATATATAATAAAAATAAATAATTTTTTGAAAGTCAGATATGACATTATAAAAGAATGTGTGTCCAACCTTTGCATATTCTATGTCATTTACATTTCTTAGACACCATTATTAGCAGCAGTAAACCTTTTTTGCATGTTTTTTTTTTTTATTTTGGACTGGGAATTGAACTTCTGACCTCAAACATCTTAAGCAAGTACTATACCACTAAGCTACATCTCAACCTTCTTTTTACATTTCATTTTAAGGCAAGATCTTTAAATATATTTATTAATTTGTGTGGGGGAAGTTTTATACATGCCACAACACTAGTACCACGGTGTTCATGCATGTAGCACATATGGAGGTCAAAGGACAACCCATAACATTCGCTTCTTTCTGTCCACCATGTGGTTTCTGGGAATTAAATGCAGGTCTTCAGGCTTGATGGCAGTGTCTTTATCTGCTGAGCCCCTTTCATCTCATGAGCCCCATTAGGACAAACTCTAACCAGTCATCTGAGCAGGCCTTGCACTTGCAATCCTCTTGCCTCAGCCTCCTGAGTCAGTGGGATTATAGACTTCAGTTACCAGTCCCAGCCCTGTGACAATAAAATGGGAAATTCCTATTTGAATGATAAAACTCAAATTTTATTTTGTTTCCATGCCACCTTGTTAGGACTTCACTACCATCTTGGAAAGGCAGAAAAATATGAAAGGCAAATCAAGCCCCAAACCATAGCAAGGCCAGCCATAGACTCAGGCTTACATGGTTTGAGTCCTGTACAAAATATTTGAATGAAACCTTATTAGGGGATATGAATAAAATATGAATGTCTGATAAACACATGAAAAATATATTCAGCACTACTAATCATCACCAGGGAGACAAACCCATAATGAAGTGTCATTCCACATTTGCCAGAATGCCCGGAATAAGGAAGGCTGATCACGCTTGGGGCTGGTTAGATAACAGGAATGGACCCCCAGAGATGGTGGGAATGCAAAATGGTACGAGTAACAGAAGAAATAGTTTGACTATTTCTTCCAAGGGAAATAGACACTTACCACATCAGTCACCTATTTTACTCTTTGATTTTTACAAAACATATTAATCAACTAAAATACTTACCAATATTTAATTGGAGAGGGAAACAGAGGTATAATTATAAAGGGAGTGCTAGCCAGGCATGATGCATGCTTATAATTGCAACACCAGGAAGAATGAGACAGAAGGATTGTGAGTTCAAATCCATCCTGGTCTACATTGTAAGGCCCTGTCTCAAAACAGAGAAATACTATTGACAGTAAGATGCAAAAAACACTGGTTACATGCAACTTTAAAAGGGGAGAGTGTAAACTATATTCTCAGAAATAAATCAGCAGTTTCCAAAAAGAAAGGCAAAATCTGAGGGAATTCCAAAAGTATATATGAAAAATTGGGGGTTCCATAGGAGTGGTACTCTTGATTGGGTTAGTGGGTAGTGAGTATATATTTGTCAAAAATATGTCAAAGTTTTAAATGTATTATATATAAATTATGTATATATAAGTTGTGCTTTCCACAAAGTAACATTTCTAGAACAATCATGTATATATTTTGTAATGTTATTGACTGTTTGTTGCTGTCTTGTACATCTAATTGTGAATAGTCCATCCCATGTAACTCTAAGACACAGCCAAAGAGGTGATAATATTGTAGTCTCAATGATGAGGAAATGAGCTAAAATATTAAGCAATATATTAGCAAAAGAAGACATAGCCAGCAAACTGCCACACTGTGATTAAAATGGACTCTCTCATAACTGCCACTGAGCATTGTCTCTTACAGCTCTTAGGCCTCTGTTCAGCAGGAGGTGCAATACAGTACAACACTCCCTTCTGTTCTCTATTGCTATTTTAATTTAGAGATTGATCAGAAAGCATTCAGCTGAATACTTTTGAGAAACAAAATGACTTAGTTCAATTGTCTTCACGTTATTACCTCTCTATTAGTTCCTAGCTATTGTCTATATGCTATACAGTGCTAACTAATAAAGTTATGAAGGATATCTATCACTCAGTTTTCCATCAACTATCTAAAAGCAAAGTGCCTTTTGATTTTATAGACCTTAATTGTCTGTGCTTTCCAAATAATATTGGTTCCTTCTGTGTGTTTTCTGAGTTTTCTTCTTGTTTGTAAGCAACTCATCCTTTCCTCATTCAGGCTCATAATATAAAGAATGTTCTTCTTTGGGTGGGGGCGGGGAGACTTACTTGATTAGGGCCAGTTTCTATTGTCAGTTCCACATACGGCTCCAATTCAGTCTTCTATTTAGATTTCATCTAGTTTATTTAAAATTTCTAGCTGACTATACTTACTGGTGAATATCTTGCAATATCAACTGACTTCCTAGAGGCATTAAAATTTCATGTTTTATTAACTTATTTTCAAAGAATAAAAGGCCAAGTTTATTTATGTGTTCTTGAGAAAAAAAATCTGCTAATAAATCCTATAAAAATCTCATATGATATCCAGTAAGGTTTAGCAAGCTTCAAAGTGGTATATGGTTATATATCACATATTTTGTCAATAACCAACTGATACACAATAGTGGTTCTCACAGGATACAGTAGAACTGGAACACTAATGCAGAGCATAAGAACAGGCTTCAGGAGAAAAATAATACCTCCTAATGAGATTCAGAGAAAACGGCAGAAGGTTTTGCATAACTTAACAAACTTCTTCATCATTTAAAATGTGAACTCAACATGGAAAGATTTTTACTAAAATAGAGGACCATTCATGGTACAATATCTGCTTTCAAGTAAATTTATAATTTAAAAAATTAAGCAAACCACCATGAACAAGTTTCTGAAGATGGTTACATATCCTCAAGAGTACCCGGGACAGGGATTCCCAGAAGACATTGTTATCATAGGCGATAACAGCCCATGAATGTCACTGCCCTTGACAAATTCCCAGTGGGAGAAAAATCTGGAGATGAAAGATTTGTTATAGTTTGAATCTTGGCTATCTTGAGGCCCAGATGTCAAAGGCTTAACCTGAAGTAGAGCTGTACCCTTAATCCCCAAGGAGATTGGCACCATCAGGAGGTGGGGCTTGTAGGATGTTCTTAAGTCATTGGGGGTATGCCACTGAAGGGGCTTATGGGACCTCAGCTCCTTGTTCTTTCCTGTAATGTGTCCACCATTATCCTCAAGGATGCCCACTAGAAGCCCAAAGTCTACTGCTCTTAAACTGAAACCTCCAAATGTGAGCTGAAATAAGCTGTTTCTAATAACAAGTTATCTCAAGCATTTTGGTGCAATTACAGAAAAACAACAAAACAGTATTGGTGATGATCCTGACCCTGTGTAGGGCTATGCTAATAGGTATGCTTCTGCCTTGTTTAACTAAAAAAAATATATTAACAAGTAAGAACTAAATCTGAGGGTTTGGGGAGCTGACTAGGTGGGTTAGAGCACTTGCAATGCAAGCAAAAGGAGCTGAGTTTGAATCCCTAGAAAATATGTGAAAGCCATGCATTGCTCCACACGCCTGTAATCCCAGCATGTGAGGGGAGGGGTAAGAGAGACTAAGTCTCTACTCTTTGCTGTTTGAGAAAGCCTACTCAAAATAACCAGTATTGGGTTCAGTGAGAGACCCTGCCTTAAAAAGTAAGATGGGGAGCCATAGAGGAAGACACCCACAGCCACCTCTGGCCTCTACATGTGCATGCGCACAGAGACATACACACAACACACACACACATGCACACACACCTTGAGGAAAGCTTATAATAAAGATAACAAGAAAATGTACTTGTGTATAGTTAATATGTTTTTAAAAGTAATGATGGCCGGGCACAGTGGCGCACCCCTTTAATCCCAACACTCGGGAGTGAGTTCAAGGCCAGCCTGGTTTACATAGTGAGTTCCAGGATAGCTGGGGCTACAGGGAGAGCCTGTCTCAAAGAGACTAAAAAAAAAGGATTACCAAAATAAAAAAGGTAGCAAGCTTATAAAGTAAAATATGAGGCAAGCTAGTCTTGTTTTGAAGTTTAATGGAACCTATGAGTAGTCTGTTCTTTTGTGCTGTGTTTTTACTATAGTCTATGTTAAGATGCTTAGATACACAAATGTCATTGTGTCATAACTGCCTACGGTACTCAGTGTAGTACTTATATCCACCATTGTGTGTAAGTCCCTCTCCTGCATCTGTACCTGTCCTACTAAGTCAAATTCCCAGGCAAAATTTCTAAAATACCCATGCCTAAGCAGTGTCCCTAACATATATGTCCAGGCCTCTGTGACACAGTCTGCTAAGCTGTATCTCCCTAAACTGTTTTTCCTCTTTATTATAAGCCAAAACATCTCTGATCTTGGGCATTAGTAATGTATTCATGCATAGGAAATCCCTCCACAGCCAACATCTTAGACCAACAATGTCCCATGATTCTATAGGTAGCTGATAAGTAATTACTTAATAGAGAAGTCCAAATTTTCTTTTGTTGAGGTTTTACAATATATCACCAATATGAGTCAGTTAATCATAACCTAATTATCTGAACATTTAGGAAAGCCCTACAGACCATTTCAGTAATTGATTTTGATTGCCCATAGTTATTCTGAGGAGTTGAAACTGGAAAAGATAAGATATATCCCAGGAAGGCCACATCATAGGCAGGCGCGCAAGATGGGGCATGAGAAAGCATAGAACATGGCATAATGAAGAAAGCTTGTCAGACAAGAAAAGGCAGGGCCACAAGTTGTAAGACTTAGTGTGTTTATGGGATTTAAATATTTTTCAGCATATTGAAAAAGCCTCAACTGAATTAAATTTTAGCCCCTTCCTATTTCCATGATCTAATTATAAATATATTAAACTACCTCAAGTGTCCTCTGCGCTTAGAACTAGTACCTTTTATACAGACCCTAATTGTCCCTAAGTATTGCCTATTTTAAGAAATTTAGTCATACTAATAGCACAGCTTCCAAAGTTAATGATTTCCTCAAGCAAGGGAATCATTATAAATGAGCCCACATCGCTTTCTTCTAATAACTTTCCCAAGTTTAAATGAGTTTACATACTAATGGGTTTCAAAAGTAAATTTTTAGAAGCATTTTCAAAACTAGTTTCTGACTCAGATGTTTATATTCCATTCAGGAATGGGAAATGTGAGGAAGAAAAATACAGTCTTTCAAGTTAGGTTTCAGCTAGGTGATGTATTAAATGCAGTGTTGGGGAAGAATCAGTATGATCCCATGTACGCTTCTTAGAACACAGAAT
>NW_008331831.1:723819-729855 GCF_000622305.1 Nannospalax galili
GTAAGGGTAGAAATATTAGGCAAAATTATCTCAGCCATAACTGAGGGAATAAAATGAACCAAAGGCTCTTGCCTAATAATCACTACTTAAATTACATCTTACTTTTTGGAAGAGATGGTAGAGGGCCTATTACCTAATAGAAAAGTCCAAATTTTCTTTCCTTGAGGTTTTAAAATATATCATCAATATGAGTCAGTTAATCGTAATAGAATTATCTGAACATTTAGGAAAGCCCTACAGACCATTTGCGTAATTAATTTTGATTCCCCATAGTTACCCTGAGGAGTTGAAACTGAAAAAGATAAAAATTAAGGTCTTTAAAAACAAATACACTCTAACAAACTTGAAAATCAGTCCATGTAAATAGAGCATACGGAGTCCAGCTCTGCACAGGCGCAGGGTAGGGAGGTTGCCCAGAGATGGAAGGAAATAGCAGAGGTCATGTGGATGACATATGGTTTACTGAAACTAACAAGGAGGGTCAATCAGGCCATGGCCCCGTTGGTGGCAGCAGAACCAAGGGCATTCCTCTCCATCCTGCTCCCTGCTGTCCTGGTTACCAGGCTGTGCGCTTCAGTCTCACTTGTTATAACCTGCCTATATTTGTCTACATCCTCTTGATTTAATTTCAGTTGGTCACGTGTCCAGTCATTCATCTCCTCTTACTCTCTTTCTCTCTTTCTCTGTCTTCTGTTAGTTTGGCCATGGGTTGACAGTTACTGTGCTTCAGAGCTTGAAATACATCATGAATTGTAGTCTTTTGAGAAATGTGCTGTTGCTTTGAGTTTTTACCTCCATATGTACCGCGCTGCTTTTCTCTTGAGCTTTCGCTATTCTTTCTTTCTTCTATGTACTCGCTGCCTTAAGTACAATATGACATGGGGAGGTTCTTTTCTGGTCTTGTCTACTGAGCACTCTTTTAAAAAATATTTACTTTCTTATTTTTATTTTATATGTATGAGTGTTTTGCCTGCAAGTACGTAAGTGCACCCCGATGGACTCTTTGAAACTGGAATTCTGGGTGATTGTTAGCTGCCTTGTGGGTGCTGGAACTGAACCTGGGCCCTCTGCCAGAGCAGCTGGTGTTCTTAACCACTGAGCCATCTCTCCAGGTCCTATTTAGTGTTGTAAATGCCTCTGGTATCTAGATGACCTCTCTCTCCCTAGATTGAGGAACTTTTCTTCTGATTTTTTGAATGTATTGTTTTGACATTACTCTGCCTTTCTTCTTGGTTAATGTCCACGGTCACAAGCCAGACTTGAATGTTGTCTGCCTTAGCTCTTCCTGTTTTGTTTGCACTTTCTTATTATATCTTTATTGTTGTCTAAATGTTCTCATTCACCTATATTGTCTCCAAGCTATTGGTGAGACTTGCTACTGAGTTGTATATTTGACTTATTGTGCTTTTAATTTTCAAAATTTTATCTTTTCAGTATTTCCCTCTTTATTGAATTTCTCTTACCTATCATGTGTTGACTTCCTTCTATCATTTAGCTGTTTACTTATATTTTTCTAGGTTGGTTTCCTTTCCAGTTGTTGTTACAGTGCTGAGGCTAGAACCCAAGGCCTTGTGTATGTGAAGCAAGCACTCTACCACTGTGCCACACCCCCAGAGTTCACCTGTATACTTTATCAATTTATTCAGGAATTTATTAAAGTCATCTTAAAGTTTAGAGAACGTCTTTCTTATTTTTATGTCTTTTTTTTTCTTCACACACAAAATTGTGGGTTTGTTGTAGAATTTTCATAGATACGTTGTATTTGTTGATCTTCCCAATCATTTTTCTCCCCCAAGCAGTGAGTCCCCCCTGGTCTTTTTTCTCACCCCAATCTCTGTTTACATGAAGCATGTATTCCCTTACACTCTTCCTATGTACACACTTAAGACCATCTTTTCCCCACTCAGGGCTCTCTTTCCAATCTCATTCTCGTATTCACATGAACACACACACACACACACACACACACACACAGAGAGAGAGAGAGAGAACACACACACAGAGAGAGAGAGAGAGAGAGAGAGAGAGAGAGAGAGAGAGAGAGAGAGAGAGAAATCTAGTATTGACATATGAAAGAAAATGTGTGCTTCTCTCTGTGATTCTACGTTACTCTACCTCTCCATGTAATGCAATAATTTCCAGCTCCAGCCACTTTCTTGCAAATTTCATTATTTCATTTTTCCTTCTAGCTCAAATAAATTCAGATATGTGGATCTAATTTACTCTTCTTCATACAGAATCCAGTTTTCCCCAAATCACTTTTTTTAAACGCTGACTCTTCAAGAGTAAGTTTTGGAATAAGTTGTCAAAAAACTACATTGCTAAAGTTGGGTAGGTTTGCTTCTGGGTCCTCTGTTCTAGTCCACTGGTCTTCATGTCTGTGTCTTTCCCACCTCCATCTTCTCTTATAACTGTGGCCCTGTAGTATAATTTAAGGTCACGTATTGTGATACCTGCAGCATTGCTATTTCTGTTTAGTGTTGCTTTGACTATTTGGGGTCTTTTGCATTTCCATATAAATTTTGGATTATTTTTTCTAATTCTGTGAAGAGTACCATTGGAATTTTGATGATGGTTATGTTGAACCTGTCGGCCACTTTTAGTAATACATCTATTTTCATAATATTAATTCTGTGATTCAAGAGCAGAGAAGGTCTTTTTAGTTTAGTGTCATCTTCAGTTTTGTTCTTCAGTGTTGTAAAGTTTCCATTCAGAAATCTTTGACTTCGTGGTAGGAGATAGAAAGATAGGTAAATGATAGATGATAGAAGATACATATGATAGATGATAGATAGATGATAGATAGATAGATAGATAGATAGATAGATAGATAGATAGATAGACAGATAGATGGATGATGGATGGATAGATGAAAGATAGATGATAGGTAGATGATAGATGATACATATGACACTGTTTCAAATGGGATATTTTTTCTACTTTCATTCTAGGCAATTTTTTATTGGTCTATAGAAAAGCTACTGGTTTTTGGATGCTGATTTTATATCCTGCAACATTGCTGAAAATATGTATGAGCTCTAAGATTTTTCTAGCAAAGTTCATGTTGTTTCTAAGATCATTTCATCTGCAAATAAGGATGATTTTACTTCTTTCCTGTTTGTATGCATTTTATTTCTTTCTCTTGTCTTATTTCTCTAACTAAACCTTTGAGCATGATATCAAATACGAGTCTAGACAGGGAGCACTTCCTCTCCTTCAAGACTTTGGAGGACTTTCTTGCTGCACTCCCCCATTTAATGGAATACTGTCTCTAAATTTATCATTCATACATAGATGATAGATAGATGATAGATAGATGATAGAGAGATAGATAGAGAGATAGACATAGAGAGATAGATAGAGAGATAGAGAGAGAGATAGAGAGATACACACACATACACACACATATATATAGCCTTGATAATATTTGTATGTATTTCTTACATTACACATTCTTTAGGATTTTTATTATGAAGATACTTTGATCTTTGTCAAATGCCTTTATTGAGATCATGTGCTTTCTGTGCTTGAGAGCATTTTTATGACATACTAGATTCATTGATTTTGTATATTGAGCCTTCCTTAACATCCAGAGGATGACACCAAATTGGTCATGACATATGCTCTTTTTTAATAAATTTTACTTATTATTACTATTATTATTATTATTATTGCATGTGTGTTTGTGTTCATGATGCATGTGCATAGGCACATGTGCCATGACACACATGTAAAAGACAGAGGACAGTGTCATAGAGTCAGTTCTTTCCTTACACCTTTATGTGGGTTTCGAGTATCAAATTCAGATTTCCAGAATTGTGCAGCAAACACCTTTACCTGTTGAGCCATTTCACCAGTCCATGTTTGTCTAAATACAGTCATGAATTTAGTTTGTAAGTGCCTTGAGTTTGTTTTTGTTTTTTGTTTTTTGTATTTATGTTCACTAGTGAAATTGGCATATAGTTTTGTGTTGTGTTTGTATCTGGTTTGAGTATCAGCATAATGCTTTGTAGAAAAAAAAATTTGCTTTGTTCTATTTGTGGAATATTCCTATTTTGTGGAACATTATAAGAATTATTGGTAGTAAGTCTTCTTTAAAAGTTTGATAAAGTTATGCCATGAAAACTTCCAGTCTTGGGCTGTGGTGGATGATCTTTTTGATGTGTGTGTGTATCCAGGTTGAGCATCTTTGTATCTATGTTCATTACGGATATAAGCCTAAAGTTGTCTTTTTGTTGTATCTTTACCTGGTTCTGGTATTAAAGGGATACCGGCTTTATAGAAGGGGTTTTGTAGTTCTCCCTCGTTTCTATCGTTTTGAATAATTTAAGAAGTGATGGCTACAGATCTCCTTTGAACATTTAGTAGAATTCTGCTGTGAATTCATCTGAGCCAGTTTTTGGGTTTTTGTTTCATTTTGTTTCATTTCTGTTGGAAGGTTTATGTATTGCTTTTTCAATGTCCTTATTTGTTATGAGTCTTTTTAAATTATTGATCTCTTCTTGGTTTAAGTTTGGTGGTTTTCCATGATTTTGAAATTCATCCATTTATTTCAGATTCTCAAATTTAATAGACTATAGGCTTTTACAGTATTACCTTATAATGCTCTGGATGGTTTTTGGTGTTTGTTGTGATGTTTCCCATTTCATCTCTGATAATGTGATATAGATTTGTTCTTTCTTTCTTTTGACACATTGGAGTCTTTTTAACCACTCCTTTTCATCTGATTCTATTCATTTGCTCTTTAATATTTTGATTGGTTTTTGAGTGGGTTGTCAACAAGCAGAATAAAAGGGCCCCTTGTGTAACTGTCTTCCTCACCCCTTCGTATCAACTTCATCTCTTCATCTGATCAAACATCTCGAATTCATTTGGAATAATTACAAGATACATACGAGAAGACAGAATAGATGGTCCATGTCCTTAAGATATTTATATTTTCTGTTACATACTCATTAGGAATGAGAGAAAACCTAGTTTCCAAGGAGTTTTGTCAGTGTGCTTCAGTTGAGGGGAACCTGACAACTCTTCATAAGTGGCGAGCTGGAACCTGAAGGCAAGCAATGCTTTCTGCAAAAGTTCATTTGTAAACACACCATTTCTGCTGTCCAGCATCCAAAGCTCCCTACCTATTAGCATCCTGGTCTCTATTTTCAGAAATCCCTTCATGTCATATATTCTTAGGAACTGAGGCTCACAAAAAAGAACAAGCGTCCAGATTCTGGCAGCAGTGGGGACAGGTGGTGCACATGCTGAGTCTCAGTATGGGTGTCCTCGCCCAGAGTTGCATAGTTCTCATGTCCCTACATATCCTAGTCCTTAACCACCAGCTCCCCTTCATTCATTGATCATGAGGAGTACACTCTTCATATAAAAAAGATTATATCAAATCTGGAAGATAATATCCTTCAGTGACAGACATTTCTTTAGGTATCTGAATCAGTTTCTACACCTGTAACTAGGAAGGAACCAGATGCCTGTACCAAGGAAAGTTCACCCTTCAAACAGCCCACAAGTGGCCACAACATATTCTATTCTTTTTGTTCAAGATTTCTGGCTGATTATGAGAGCCATCGCAGTAAGCAGATCTGATTCTGACTGTGTGCACAGGATGTGGATTTTTTTCCATGAATTTATTTCTTGCTCTCTAATCAACTATAAATTTAATTTTAAGGTGAAAAACTCTTTTGCAAAAATAAAATCACAAAGGGAAGAATGATATATTTGAGTAGTAAAGCATTGTTTCCAAGGATAAAAAGCAAAAACTAATTTTACATATATATTAATTACAATAAAGCATCATCACCTATAAAAATTTAGAAACTTGTGGCTGGAGAGATGGCCCAGCAGTTGAGAACACTGGTTGTTCTTGCAGAAGACCCAGGACTGAATCCAAGCACCCACATGGCAGCTAACAGCTGTCCGTAACTCCAATCCCAAGGGATCCGACAGCCTCTTCTGACCTCCACAGGCATTGCACAACACTTACTTACATGCAGGCAATATACACATACACATAAAATAAAAATAATAAAA
>NW_008331831.1:730865-735219 GCF_000622305.1 Nannospalax galili
GGCCCAGCAGTTGAGAACACTGGTTGTTCTTGCAGAAGACCCAGGACTGAATCCAAGCACCCACATGGCAGCTAACAGCTGTCCGTAACTCCAATCCCAAGGGATCCGACAGCCTCTTCTGACCTCCACAGGCATTGCACAACACTTACTTACATGCAGGCAATATACACATACACATAAAATAAAAATAATAAAAAATTTTTAATTAAAAAAATCTCAAGGTCTCTGGCAAGAAAGTCTTATTTTTAACTCTTAACAGGGCCCCTTCAGCTGACTACCTTAGAGTCACATACCCTGGTTATCTCAGCTTGGAGATGTGTTTATCAGCCTTCTCTTCTTTAAGTTGATCAATTCAAAATTAGGGAATGGGAAACCACTAACCTCCTTAAAACCAAAGCCCTTCCCTGGGGACATTGGATCCTCGATTATCAGTTCCCTTCTCCATTTGTAGAGAACTCCATCTTTCTGTGTGGATGTTAATGTGTGTGTGTGATTCTTCATATGTATGTATGTGATTGTCTTTCAATAAAAGCTTTTTCCTGTCAAAATTAAAAAAAAAAAACTCATATAAATGATTTCTAAATACCCAACATCTAAAGACACTCATGATAGAGGAAATATAACTAATCATAAAAGTTTCAAATAGTCCTAGTTTGAAATAATCATACCTTAAAATTAAAGCAGCATTAAGATGCAAATTTAGCCAGGCATAGTATCACATGGCTTTAGTCCCAGCACTCAGGAGCCAAAGGTAGGGGGGATCTCTGTGAGTTCAACGACAGCCTGGTCTACATAGCAAGTTCCAGACCAGCTGGGGCTACCAAGAGACCCTGTCTCAAAAAGACAAAAAAAAAAAAAAAAAAAGGGGGATATGACTTTATACCCAATGAAATTTAAAAGCATTTATACTTAATTTTGATGTAGTAAAACTAACATGTGCAATACAATTGTGTCTCTAGTTGTTCCTGAATACAAATTGATAATTGTTGAAATTAATTAAATATCAATTAAATAATTCAATAATAGTAAAGAATTACTATCCTGGTGAAGAGTCACACTAATATCAGAAATAGTTTATAATAATCAGTAATAGTGATAGGTAATGATAAAGTTAATTATAGCATAATATCTAACCAAATACTATTCAGCTATCGACATTTTAATTGTGAGATCATTAAAAATACTTAATTTAGGACCTTAAAGGACAAAGAATACAAAATTACAACCACTTAAATATATTCACAAATCAAAGATGAAAAAGGAATACTGTTTTAAAAGCTGCATTAAGTTACTGAAACTGTAAGATCTTTTTTCCTTTGAAAGATAATTTCATTGTGAACACTTGATTTTATGATAGCAGGTTGGTGATAAAATGAAGATAAAAGTGGAAACCTCCAAAACATGATCAAATTTGTAAAGATGTGTTTCCTTTCTGATTAGTGCAATCAAAAGCCATTAATTTTAAGACAGTAATGAAAGAAAATTCCAAGTATTTCACATTCTCCTTAAGAATACTGAACTTGAATGTTAAATTATTTCAGTCAGTAAGGTGCTTACTGCACAAACATAAGGACCTGAGTTTGGATACCTAAGAAAAAGCCAAGAATGTGCCCAGTTGTAATCACAAGTGGGGAGGCAGAGATAGGATCCATGAGGCTCACTGGTCAGCCACTCTAACCAAACAGGCAAACTTTAGGTTCAATGAAAAACAATATCTAAAAAACTAAGGTGGTTAGTGATTAAAGACATCTAGCATTGACCCTAGGCCACCATGTGCATGCACACACATGTATACACATATGAACACATATTCAATCATACATACACAAGATTTAAATGAAGACAAACAGGCTCTGTACTGCAATGGTAAAGTAAATAGCCTTCATGAAACGGTGAATTTCAGTAGCTTTCAAAGTAATTGGCATCATACCTCTTACAAAGAAGATACAACAAAAAGTCCCATTATTTTTCATTAGGAGGAGTATTTAGAGAGACTAGAGACAGATGAGATCTCCTCATTCATTACACATGGATATGCCAGCTGCAAAATGTTGGCTTGTTAAAAACATTACCAGTAATGTCTACAAGCTGTCAGGTTACAGATGGAAAACTGATCACCTGAGATCTTTCTTATATAAATTCTAAATAATTTACTCAAGAACATGGTTTAGGATGAAAAATATTACCAGTCAAGCCCCTGTATACTTTTTTTAGACACCAAGCTAACAGCCCATCTGTCTGTATTTCCCCTTTCTCACTCCAATAAAACTCTATGAATTTCTCAAACATAAAGATTAGTAAGGAAAATGGTACAGAAAAGCAATATTCTAAATCCTATTTCTCTGTTTTTTTTAAAATGCAGCAGTAGTGATTTATAACCAAGTGAAAATTTAGTAACTAGGCAGGACAAAGTATGTTCTTTTTCATAGGTGAACAGACCAAGATTTGGAACAGCTGACCAGCTTAGCAGCCAACATTGTTATATTACCAGTATAAACACCAGTGTGCCTCCTGACCTTTCAAGGGATGATCCTGTCATGTGTTCCTCCCAAGTTCATGAAAGGTGCACAACTACACAGTGCAGTGAGCCTGGAGAGAAGTAACTATGTCCTCAGAAACTATAGATTTATATTTTATTCAATTTATGAATAATGCTTTTACTATAGCATAGTATTGTACACTAGGATGATAATTGCACATGTATATCAAAACCATATATGCATTTAAAATATTTAGATATAGCTTCTATGGTGTCTGGGATTTATTACCTAGAAGTAGGAAATTGAAATATAGCACTAAATTGGATAAGAAAGTGAACACCTTTAATCCCAGCACTCAGGATGCAGAGGCAGGTAGATCTTTGTGAATTTGAGGTCAGGCTGCTCTAAGACCCACACAGCTAGTTCCAGACCAACCAGGGCTACATTATGAGAAGCTGGTTCAAAAAAAAAACTATGACTATATACAGCATTAAACAATGAAGCAGTTGAATCGTTCCATATTAAGGATTTCATATACCAATTCCTGGATTCCAGAGTATTTTTCACATTGGTTATTTCTCATAAATGTCATAAAAAATTGGGTGAGTAGTGAGGACCTGGCTGCTTTCCACACTGAGTAATTAAGAATCAGACACCAATATTTGAAATGATCAGGATCCTGATGATCATGAATGATCATGATTCAAGGGTCTTTCCACTCCTCGTTTTATATTTATGTTGAATTCCTTACATTCACTTATGTTTATTTCTTTAATATGCAGTAATTATACATATTAATATGGCTCATATACATGATATAATTATGAATATGCAAATGGCAGGTACCACCCAGCCATCATTTCCCCACTTCACTGCACATTGCCAATCCCCAGTAATCACTATTTACTTCCAGGTCAATGTTTTTAAGCCTCTATTAGATACGCAGTACTTGCCTTTCTGTGTTTGGCTTGTGTCACTTAACAAAAGTCTTCTAGTCTCATGAATTTTGTTGCAAATGACAGCATTTAATTCTTTATGGCTGAATGATATTTTGTTATATATATACACACCATTTTCTTTACCCAAACATCTGTTGATGGGCATCTAGTCTGAAATGAAATGTTAGTTGTGAATATACTCAAACACACAAATGGGCATGCAGTGTCTCTTTGGTATGCTGGGCTGTTTTCATTTCATTTAAATATGTACCCAGAAGCAGGATAGTTGCTTATAGGTACCTCTCCATTGTTTGATGAAGTTCCATGTCCTTCTCCTTAATGACTACCGATACACACTCGCATCAGGAGTCCAAAGCAGTTCCCTTTCTCCATATCTTCACTCGCATTTGTAATGATTTATTGTAGCTGTCTTAAGTGGGGTCAGATGATATCTCATTGTATTTTTGATCTGTACTTACCTAATGTCTGATGATATTGGACATTTTCATGTTTGTTGGATATTTATACTCTATTTTATTTTATTTTATTTTATTTTATTTTATTTTTTATTTTTTTTAGACAAGGTCTCTGTGTAGCCCCAGCTGGCTTGGAACTCACAGAGATCTACCTGCCTCTCCCTCCCAAGTGCTAGAGCTAATGGTGTGTGGCACCATGCCCAGATCATTGTAGCTGATTTAAACTTTTTTCTAAATTGTCTAAAATTTCTGTCATGGGCTCAGATATAGTTCAGTTGGTAGAGTGCTTGCTTAGCAGGAACAAAACCCTGGGTTCAACCTCCAGCACTTTAAAAACTGGGGGTGGTGGCAGAGGCCTGTAGTCCCAACAGTTGGGAGGTAGAGGCAGGAGGATCAGAAGTTCAAGGTCATCCTCGGCTATATAGAGAGTTCCAAGTTAGCCTGGGCTACATGAGACCCT
>NW_008331831.1:735248-739426 GCF_000622305.1 Nannospalax galili
TCTTTAGCCCACTTTTCACTGGATTTCCTGGAAGATTTTGTTCTTGTGGTTTTTTTTGAGGGTTTATAATTTAGGTTTTTGAGTTCCTTTTTCTAATTTTATTCTTTATATATATATATTATTTTTATTTTACGTGTATATGTGTATTGTCTGCATGTGTGTAAGTACACACATGTACAATGCCCATGGAAGTCAGAAGATGTTGTTGGATCCCATAGAACTAGAGTTATGGACAGTTGTTAACTGCCATGCAGGTGCTGGGAATTGGACCCAGGTCCTCTGCAATAGCAGAGACTGCTCTTAACTGCTGAGCCATCTCTCAAACCCCCTACCTTATTCTTAACTCTCTATCATATGAATAGTTAGCAAAGCTTTTCTTACATTTTGTAGGCTGTCTCCACTCTTTTGGCTCTTTTTTTGTTTGTAATGTAGAAGCATCTTAGTTTGATACAATTCCACTTATCAGCTTTTGTTTTTGTTTCCTGTGCTTTCGGGGTTCCCCTCCAGAAAATCTTCACCAGTTCCAATGTTTGGATTGTTTCTTTTGTTTTTACGTGGCAGTTTCAGAGTTTCGTGTTTATATATGGTCTGTGATCCATTCTGATTAGTTCTTGTATTTTTTTAAAAAGGTGAGAGACGGGCCAATCTCCATTCTTCTGTAGCACATAGGTCTGCAGTTTCTCTGACAGCATTTACTAGATGTTGTCCTTTCTTCAATACACTAACACACATTTGTATAAGGGTCATGTTTTTCAAAGTCTGTTCCAGATCTCTGCACAGCACATAAGGAATAACACAGAAGGAATTTCTTCAGCATCAGTCTCAACTGAGCCTCTTGTTGAATATGCCGTGTCTCCCTTTATCACTGACCATAAAATGAGAGGCCATTTAGGCAAATCCAGATCTAGAAAGGCACCTTATCTTGCTATCATTTCAAATTAGTTTTGACCCAAACCAGACTAATTTAGCTGCAGAAAAAGGTTGCCTCTACAGATAATTACCACAAATTTCAGTTGAGAATGAATCCTCCAACAACAGTGAACAGATGTTTCCAGCATTAGGAACAGATTGAATTGTATTAAATGCATAAGCATGTGCTGCTGCCTGGAGATGTTAAAGGCTCCTGCAACTAAGATCCAAAGTCTCCCAACCTTACTAAGCACAAGAATTCTTTCCAGAAGCTGAGTAAAAGTAGGATTCTCTGGAGAGCTGGAGCAGCCAATAAAGGCTCAGGCTCACAACCAAAAAAGGAAAAGTAGGAGTCTTTTCAGGGACTGGGAGAGGAAGAAACTGTTCCTGAGCTCCACCCCTAACTGAGGAGCTATGGACAGTTGATGGCTTCTTGGGACACTTTTCTTTAAGGGTGTGGTTCCTGGTAGATGGACCACTCTCCAGGGACCACACACCCAGAAGTACAAATTAGAGTCAATGGGTGATTAAGTTTTTTTGTTTTGTTTTGTTTTGTTTTGTTTTGTTTTAAGGAAAGCACGAAGTTAGGGAGTGGGGAGGTGGGGATGGTTCTGGAAGGACTTAAGGGGAGGAACTGTGAGTGAACATAATCAAAATACATTGTATGAAATTCTCAAAGACAATAAAAGGGGTAGGGACTCTGAAACCCCTTACCACTACATACATACTCAAGTGCTGACTTGTGCAGGATTATATGGCAAACAAAAGTTGCTATGAGTTCATAAATTCAGCAGTTCTGTCGTGTCCAAAAGACACTGTTTTGCTCTAGTCCTCCCCAACCTCTGGTTCTTAAAAGCTCCACACACATTCCCCTTCTGCAATGGTGCTTGAGTCTGGGGGAAAGGAGTCTGATACAGATGTCTTATTTGTGGCTGAGCATTCCACTGACACTTATTTTTCCACACTTCCATCAATTTTGAGTTTCTGCATTAAAAACTGTCCACTACACAAAAAATTTCTCTGATGAAGTCTTAGAGCTGCACTAATATATAGGTAGAGTGATAACGAATTTAGAAGGCAGTTTGATACTATGTCCATTTAGCAAAACAACAGTAAGGCCTATAACTCTCCATCCATGAGTTCTTGGCCAGATTTTCAGTACCAGGTATGAGCTTCCATCTGTGGAGAAGACCTTAAATCCAACCAAAAAGTGGTTGGTTAGCTCCTGACATCTGTGCCACTATTGACCTGTGGGCATATCTTGCCATGCCAGTCATTATTGCAGTTCATGGGTTTCATAACTGGGAGACTGATCACATTTCCCCCCGTAGCCTGCGGAGCATCTTCCAGTACAATGAGGTCTATCCTGCAAGGAAGCAGCTTCCTGGTCAGAACTGACTTCATTTTTCTGTGTCCTATGACCAATGTGCATGTTATGTTATGCAATATGGTCTTTCCTTCAAGTCCTAGTGGGCAACCAGAATGTGCTGGATAACTTTAGTGTCAACTTGACACACCTGGGTTGAGGGAGCCTCAATTGGGGAACCACCTCAATTGAACTGGCCTGTGGCCATATCTGTGAGGCATCTTCTTGATTGTTGTGTGATGTGGGTGGTTCCACCCCTGGGCAGGTGGGCCTGTGTTGCATAAGAAAGCAGGCTAAGCAGGGGCCAGGGGAGCAAGCCAGTAAGAGCATTCCTCCATGGCCTGTGGACCAGATCCTGCATCCAGGTTCCTGCCCTGAGTTCCTACCTTGGGCTCCCTGATGAACTGTGACCTGGGAGATGTAAGACAAATAAACCCTTTCCTCCCCAAGTTGGTAGTGGTCAGAGTGTTTTGTCACAGCAATGGAGAAACAAGCTAGAACACAGAGCAATGGCAATAGTCTGTATTGTTTTGGGGGTCTTCAGGATACCTCTGACCAACAACTTGAGGGGATGTATCCACTTCTGGCACTGAGCTATTTATTGGGTAACCTATGGCTTCTGGGATGAGCATAATCCCCTCTATGAAAACACCAATTAGACTCTAATATGAATATTAAAAGAAGCTTATAAAATTGTAGGTTTCCATATGGCTTTTTCAAACATTTTTAGTTATCTCTCCTCCAGCCCCTTCAATTACCTTACCCTCTGTAAGTCAAATTTACTTCTGGGAGGCCTGCGCACTCTTGGCTTTCTCCTCCCGCCGTCTCACCATCCATAAAACCAACTGACACAATGTTCCTCCAAATCACAGTTTAGGGAATAAAATTATTGATTCGGGCTTTCTAATACAGCATATCATGGAGAGAGGTACTTACAAAGGTATAGACAGCCATGGGCTTTTTTCCCTTCATCTCAGCTGAGCCTTCCAGATCTGTGGCCGCCAGCCCGCAGGCCCAAGACGGCAAAGCACCCTCCTCTTCTCTCACTTTCCAGTGTCTCCCCTTAGTCCCTCTCCCTCATGCACTTAAGGCTGATTGATTGGGTGGGAGGGGTGACTGTCTCTCTTCCTTTCTATAGAGGGTCTTAGGGTTCTTAGGGTTCAAAGAGTTTGCAGTCAGCTGGGGAGGGGAAGAAGACATCCATCTGTTGCTGGTCCTTCAGATGACATGCCTATCCAACACCCTCCCATCCCTCTTCTCACTTAAACCTCCCTCCCCTCTATTTCCCTTCTCTCCTTCCTATCATCTGTGTTCTAGTGCTACTCCTCCTTTAAGAATGATCCTCCCTAGCAATGCTCCCTGTATTAGGGCTCTCTAAAGAAACAGAACTGATGAAGTATATATATTCGTTCATTAGAATAACTTACAGGATAGAGTTCAAGTAGTCCAACAACGAATGCACCACACTGGAGAGGCTGAGAGTGCAGTAGTTGCTCAGTCCACTAGGCTGAGTGACCGAGTGGTCCCAATCTGGTGCTAAAGGCCTGATGGACTCCAGGAGATCTGCTAGTCTTCAGTCTACATTGGAATTCAAAGAAATTGGTCACAGCAGCAAGAGGAATTCACCAGTGATAGAGAGAGCAGGAGGCAAGAAATAAGAGATCCCTTCTGCTATGGCCTTTTATACCAGCTGCCATCAGAAGGTAACATGCATATTTAGGATGGATCTTCCAACTTCAAATGATCCAATCAAGAAAGTCTCTCTCTGATTTCAGTTAATCCTAGATCTAGTCAAGTTGACATCCAGGATTAGCCATCACACTCTGTTTCTTGTAGCTCTGAGAACAGTCTGACTAAAGGAACTAGTCCAACTCTAATCTTTACTTAAAAGCTAAAAAAAAAA
>NW_008331831.1:739670-747343 GCF_000622305.1 Nannospalax galili
GATCATTTAAGCCAGCGCCTCTCTTATTTGATATCAAAATATAAAAATGAAAACAGTTGGAAACGGTTATAAGAGATAATGAAATTGGAAGCAAATAAAATCCCAGTAACACATTACAGTTTTCCTGTTTTATATTCATTGTGTCCCTCCTCAACATAAATCTAAGCTGTGTAATAATGAGGAGCCACATTTTTCCAGATGAAAGTAAGTTTAAAAAACAATGGCTGGGTGACTTGATAAATGCCTCACAGATGGTATCTGAGCCTAAACTGTCTGTCCTCAAAGACAGTACTCTTTCTTACATTTTTATTTATATAGCAGTTACTTTATTGTGATGATGACAGTAGTGTGTAATCATTGTAGAAGATCATGAAAATTCAGGACAATAGAACATGAAAATAATGTAAAATCTCATCACCTAAGACAAGCATCAATAAAATTTGTATATTTATGTAAATATGTAATTCATTTTCCTACCTGATATCTCAAATTTCCTATAACGTAGACTTAGAAATGAAGAATTTTATAAAGATGATTAATGGCTCATTTCCTGGAACAATATCTATAAGAAAGAGAGCAAAAAAAATTTGACGAATGAAGCAAGATGCTTCAGTCAATCCCCAGGGGAGGCTGATATTTTAGATGGACCATTTGATTGGTACCAAATTGAGATTAAGAACCCTATTGTAACTATAAAATTGACTGGTGACTGGATATTTGCTACCTCTTGGGAACAGATGGACTCGGAACGAGTTAGCTTCATTGGGACAAGGAAATTCTAGGAGAGATTCAAATGTGGGGTGTTCACAGCCAATCATCCAGGCAGCTAATGGAATAAGTACCTATCAGGAAGAGTGAACTACAGTAGTCATTAGAGCCCCCAGTGACAAATAAATGCACTTCAGTTTTAGAGTATGGCCATCCCATGTGAGATCCTGGATTCTGGATTCTGAGTAGTCTCTTTCCCAAAGGAAATTATAAAGGGAAGGTTAGTGAAGAGAATTATAGCCCCTACTACTACAGTTGGTCTCTCATTGTGCAGATCTGGAAAGTCCCCAAAGGCTCATAAGTCGATTGTTCCCCAGCTGGTGATTCTGCTGGGAAGTGAGAAAATCTTTAGGATATGGAGTCTAGTCACAGGGAAGTGGACCTTTGAAGGGAATATTTTGTCCTTTGTCCATCTCTCCCACCTCCTTCCCTCCCGTTCTTCCTCTTTTCCTCTCTCTCTCTCTCCCTCTCTCTCCCCCCTCTCAATTCTCCCCTCTCTTTCTTTCTGTCTCCCTTCCTCCCTCGTTCTCTTTTTCCTTCTCAACTGTCACAGGATGAGTGTTGCTCCAGAATATGTTCTTTTCTTGATCGTCTTCTTCACCATGAACCCAGGAATGATGAAGCCAAGAAACCATGGACTGAAATCTTTGGTTCCATGCATAAAAATAAGTCATTTTTGCATTTTATTTTTCAGAGGTATTTTTTTCACAGTGAAATAAATCTGACTAGCACAGTCTCAAAGTCACAATTCATACTCATTATCTCCCTCCTGGTCAGCCCTTTCTAAGAACACTCCTTCCTTAGATTCAGAAAGATTCTGTTTATTTAAACCCTCAAATGAAGAGAGTTGAACCTCTTGTTCACCATGCCCTCCTTGGGCCTTGACAGGGACACTTGCTCACGTGCCATCGAAATGGTGCGGGGTCGTGTCAAGAGACAGTCCAGTGGCAGCATCCATTAAGTACAGAACCCCTACTTCACATGATGAGGATTAATTCCCCCTCTGCACTGGTAAATTTTTGCCCTTGTCAAAAGGAACCCAAAGTTACTAGGTAGCAATTTATATGAATTTATCTTAAGTGGAACTTTTTGATCAAGGTAAAAAATTTTGCCCTGTGGGAGCCAAGACTTCTAGACACATAGGACCAAGAGCTGAGTTGAAAGGAAGCCCAGCTTATGTACTACTAAGATGATGTTAACTAGGGTCACTCTTTTTTTATACCAAGTCCCAGCCACGTGTGTTGATGCCAAACATTGATCATTTAGTTAAGGTGTAGATACTGTGTCCTAGAGATGGTAGGCCCTTCTCACAGAGTGTCATCTGCCAACCAGTGCTGACCTCTGCTTTAGCAAGCTGTTGCATTGTGCCAAAAGGTCAAACATTTCTAGGTGACGTGGTATATGAGAAAATCAGAGAATACTGTAGCCATACACCCATTCAAAGAATGCCCTTTGCTCTGTGGACCTCTTGTCTGGAACATTGATATGAGAGTCAATGTTGATGAATCAAACACTTATGAGCCCTTAGATAAATGTTGCTAGCTGAAGTCCAGCAGCCAGCAAAGGGAAACTAGCCATGTATAACTCCTAATTATCACAAAATAGTGGCACTTCCAACATGAAAGGGAGTCAAAATAATCAAATACCCAATTGGCTATTTCTTCTCCTTGAAGAATGATGTTTCAGGAGTTGGCATTGATCTATGTTGACAGGATGAACTTGTGACAGAGTATCCAGGTCTGCCTGTGTGTAGGAACCCAAAGGCAAACTACTTTTGCACTCTGTTGCTATTTCTGTTCCATCTCTGGGTTAACACTGAGGTGAATGATGACACAGATTGTATAGTGTTAGTGGTCAAATTTTCTGTATTTACTTGCTTAATATCTCTTCCATGGAAATGCTTTTTAAACTATACTCTTTAAACTTTTAAACTATGCTCTTTAAACTTCTTATTCTTCAAATCCATGCCGGTTGTAAAGTGCTAAACATGAAGGAAAAGAAATAAGGATCATAAATGTGTAACACAGCTTGTCCTGGGGGAACCTCAAGTTACTTCTCTTACTCTTTCTGAGAAGGGATGGAGAAGAACTGGTGAGATCATTTCGTGTTTCTTTGCCTTGGCAAAGATACCACAGTTGATGTAACATCTGCAACTGGGTTGCTAACTAATTGTATTTGTAATTATCTACACCAATCAACTAGAACCTATTTGGCTTTTTAAAAAACCTAGACTGGTGAATGAAATAATCATATGATGTGGATTACTGCTCCTGCATTCTTGGCATGCCTAAATATGACAGTCTAGGAGGATTGTGAGGGACAAAAAACTTTTATTAATATTATTATTATTAACAGTACTTTGGCTGCCAACATGGAGACAAAGGAAAGGAAATTTGAGAGACTTCACTTGGACTTCCTTTTTTGATAAATATTACAATTTCAGGACAAGAAAAAGACTAAAAAATCATTGCTGTAGACATTTTCCAAAGTGTTGCAGAATCTTTCCCCTGGAAAGTTGGGATCTGTTTCTATCAGTGGTTTCTGGTTTGTAAATTTCCTCAGATACAGAAACACAGGCGGTTGTATAGTAGATACACTGCATTTAGAGTGAGAATCAATTTTTTTCCAGCTTGGGGCTATTATGTGTAATGATGTTTATGTTTATGTATTTCTATGGAAATGTGTTCTTTATCTTGGTTAAATGCTTAAATATAAAATTGTTATTTATGACAAGCACAGGTCTCACTTTAATATATGGTTGAGCTGTTTTTCACAGCAGATGTTCCCAATTTTGCATTCCTAACAGTGGTTACTGAAAGTTTATGTTATGAATCTCCAGTAGTCTGTATCAGCAGTTTTGATGTTAGCTTTTCTCCTAGCTGTAACTCATTATATATTGATTTTGTATTTCCTTGAAAGGAAATAATACTGAGCATCTGAATACACATTCTTTTTGTCCTTTGTTATCTTCATTGATGAAATTTCTATTCAAATATCTTACCTGCCCATTTCTTAAAGTTGGAATGTCTATCAGCTTCCCTTTAATCGTAAGGATACTGAATACACATCCTTTTAGGAATCTGTACCTTTTTTCCTTTGTTAATGATACCTTAGAAGAGCAAACATTTTCAATTTTGAGAGTGCAAGTTTTGTGTGTTTCTTATGGATTGGGATTCGGTGATACTGTGGACTTTTCATTTCTGAAATCAGATAATGTGACTTTGATTTTGTTCTTCTCTTCAAAATTACTATGCTTATTCAAGGTTCTTCAACCTTGATATAGATACATGACATTCTCAATTCCTACAAAATACAACCAGGTTGAACTTGGTAATGATAGTGTTGAATCTGTAGACCAGTCTGAATTAAATCATCATCTTAGCATTATTGAATCTTCTATTTTACATCTTCTCTTTAACTGGGTATTAATAACTTTCAATTTATTACTTTTTTATGTGTATTGAGTGCATTGCCTACATGGAAGTGCAACTGTGTCATGCAATACCCATGGAGCTAACAACTTTTAGGAGCTAACAGTTTTTAGCTGCCTAGTGGGTACTGGGATCTGACCTCAGGTCCTCTACAAAAGCAGCCAGTGCTCTTAACTGCTGAGCCATTTCTCCAGCCGACAACTGGATTTTCAATTTGCTACATTTATTTCCAAGACTTGAATATTTATGCTTTTATAACATTTCTTATTTCTTTTCTGATTGTTCATTGCTAGTATACAGAAATACTATTGATTTTTGTATATTCTCATATTTTCAACTTTGCTAAAGTTCACGCAGACTAATAGTGTTTTGGTTTTTGGGTTTAGGTTGCTGAGGATTTTATTTGCCTGCCTTATTTCAGTGAAAAGAGCTTTCAGTTTATTGAACAGAAGTAAGGAAAATCATTGTTTTCTTCTGATCTTAGAAGGAAAATATTGCATTTCCCTAACAAGTATCATTTATATTTGTTATGACATTCAGGAAGAGTCTATTGTGCATATTTTTGAAGTGTCTAGGTATTTTATGGATTTGTCTTTTTCTATATCTATAGAGATAGGATTGTTTTAGTCCTTTATATTTTAAGCACAGACAGTTATCAATCACATTCTCAAATGCTTAAAGCACATTCTCAATGCTCACAGCAATGGCAGCGGACACTGAAGTGTTTTCCAATATCCTTTCTCTGTTAATTTTCTCTTCACAAAGAAAGTCCAACTTATGAAACTATAGCTTTTCATTCCTAATTAATGTACAACAGGGGGAAATTGCAACCTATGGAATGGGAAAATATTTGGAAGCTCTCTATCTGATAAGAGATTAAGATCCAAAGAATTAAGATCCAAAGGTACAAGTTTTGTTAATTTGATTAAAATTTGGCTAAAGAATCAACTACAGAATTTTCTAAAAAATAAGCAAATTGTTTTCATATACCTATATATGAACATGTTTGATGCCACTGACAATCAAAGAAATACAATCAAACAACCCTTTGAAGAAATGGGACAAAAACTACAGTAAGATAGCACCTCATACCTGTCAGAATGACCATCATCAAATCTATCACAAATACACAAAGAAATAAACAGATGTTGGCAAGGATGTGGACCATCAGGAACTCATGTACTTGACTTGATCATGAGTTTTTCCAGCTTCCACAACTATGACAAATAAAATCTAATCTATGGTATTCTGTTGTAGCAACATGAACAGTCCAAGCTAATAGTAGTCTATACTTCAAACTAGTATTGATTGATCTTATGAAAATTGACATCTACAAGAAAATTCAAATAAATCTAAACATCTAAGGTCAAAATGGTTAACTGACCCATCAGTTATTAATTTCTCAGAATTTAATCCTATAGTGTTTCAGAACCTGGCAAGTTTGCAAACTCTTGAGGCCTCTCTTCCAGAATTAAGCTCAAGATCGACCCCAGGAAATCAGAAACAACTAGATGTAGGGTTAACTTTCTGCTTACTCAGTTAAGTACAAACACAGGAAAAACTTAACACCAAAATACTCCTTTTTACCTTGTCACAACTTTCTTTTTCCATTCAGAAGAGTCCAAGTTTTTACTCAGTTTATGATTTACTTAATACTCTGAATGTCTAAGTATGATCCATGGAGCTACTAGCCGGAAATGTACATAGTAAGCCAGCAGAGAAATATTAAACAACTAACCATAATTAGTATTATCAATCATGATAAGAACTGTCATTGGGGCTGGAGAGAGATGACTCAGTGGTTAAAAGCACTGACCGTTCTTACAGAGGACCTGGGTTTGATTCACAGCACCTACATGGTGGCTAACAACTGTCTGTAACTCGAGTTCCAGGGAATCTAACTCCCTCTTCTGATTTCTGTGGGCATTGCATGACACAGGTGCACTTATGTACATGCAGCCAATACACTCATACACATAAAACAAAATAAAATAAAAATTTTAAAGAGCTGTCAGATGACACAGAAATGAAGAATCTAGTTTGACAATCCTCATTCAATCTTCATAGTCATATGACCATGAACAAAGGTATTGGGACATCTTTCAGTCTTGGATTCATCACATCTGTATCAATAATTTCACCCACTAATGGAATAAGAATGCCTACTTTAGATATTTGTTGTAAGGAGACAACAGATAATTTCTGTAAAATGCTATGCATGTCCCTGCTAGAGGTAATGCATAAATGATTTTTAACTATTACTGTTGTTAATTACAAAACACTTCTTTACATTTCGCTGAATTAGAAAATTAGGTATATGAATGGTCAAACAAAAAATGACTTAATACTATTAAGAAAGCTAAAAATATTAGCACATTTGTTTTATGTTTATTGCTGAATGATAGGCTTAATTTTGACAAATACCTTTCCCCAGTATCTCAGCTTATTCCTAGTCAATGAAGAATGTACTAAAATCGGGAGGTAGCATCATCCAAAATTTTCTTTCAGCTGCCAATGAAGATAATTAGCAAAGTACTATTATTCTCAATTATTTTAAGGAAAATGACACATGAATAGCTTACGTCCTTTCTAGGATCAAGTCTTGTAACAGCCTTACATCCCATTTAAATTATTTCCTGCTATTAAATATTACCTATTGATTTATATAGGCAATGTCCATATTTCTTAGAAATGTTCATGTGAGCTGCAGAAAGATTACTATTATTTGTATGGAGCTTACCAAAAACCAAAAATTCTCTATATATACTATAAGACCCTCAGAAATAAGTAAGGCAGGTTAGACTTGCTCCCATTTGCCAGCAAAAGAATTGAGGCCTTTAGGATATAAATGACTTGGGCAACAGTTTTATATTTTATTTAAGATAAGCCCTTTGATTGAAACATCCAATTTTTGGAAAATATCTAAAATTATTCAGGAGACCATAGACCTCTAGGATAGAATAAGAAATCTAGATGTAATTATAATAATAACAATACAATTGACAGTTGCTTTAGGGCTGGAGAAATGGCTCAGTGGTTAAGAGCACTGGATGCTCTTGCAGAGAGAGGACCCAGGTTCCATTCCCAGCACCCATTTAGTGGCTAACAATCATCCTTAACTCCAGTTCCAGGGTATCCAATGTCTTATTCTGGCCTCTGCAGGCATTGCCCAATACAGGTGCACTTAAATACAAGCAGAAAAATCACATGCACAAGATAATTTTTTTTAATTGCTTTAAACTGGGCATGGTGGTGCACGCCTGTAGTCCAAGCACTTGGAGCTCTGTGAGTTCAAGGCCAGCCTGGTCTACATAGTGAGTTACAGGCCAGCTGGGGGTACAGGGAGACCCTGTTTCAAAAAGACCAAAAATTGCTTTAATATTGCAATTTAATATTATTTAATAATAATTCTGGTTTAAATAATTGCAGAGTCTAAGTTTTTCCCCCCCTTTGGTAAAGATTTATTTATTTATT
>NW_008331831.1:753056-756076 GCF_000622305.1 Nannospalax galili
TTTATATTATCATGGCCAGATTGATTTTGTTTTCAGGAGTTCTGCAGTGGCCCAACTCCAATGTGGATCAGAAGTTTTCAGACTTTCTCCTTAGGTCTGGAATCTTCTAAGAATGCTTTTGGCCTCAGGAACTTGGTTGTTGGACTGACCTGAGACCCTGGCAGTGGCCGCGCCATGCAGGGATGCAAAGGCAGATGGGGTGGGAAGAAGCCCCAAGATTTCCCAGGGAGTGGATTGAGTAGCTGGGTTGTACTGGATGCAAAGGATCAGGGAGAGAAAAGGTAAGCCTCAGAGCCCCAGAAAGTGGCTGTCAGCCCCAGAAAGAGGCTGGCGGATGTTGCAGGACCAGGGAAGTAGAGGGAGGTGAGGGCGGGTCCAGGACCAGAAGCAGTGCTCCTGGGGCCCAAGAAAGGCACCGAGTTGGTCTGGGTTAGAGGGATCAGGAAGCAGCATTGGTTCCCCGGGTGTCTGGGGCCCCAAGACTAGGAATGGCGCAGGGCCCAAACTAGGAGTATAGAACGGTGAGGGGGGGGATGGAAGGGTGAATGTGGCTTAGGGAGTCCCGGCACGGAGGGCTGCGCTATAGACTTACCCCAAGAGGCCTGAGGATAGTAGTGCAGGCTAGGAGAGTTAGCCGGTGGTGCAGGCCCAGGGAAGCAGAGAGAGGTGAGGGTGGGGCCAGGACCAGAAGCGGTGCTCCTGGAGCCCAAGAAAGGGACTGAGTTGGTCTGGGTGAGAAGGATCAGGAAGCAGTATTGGTTCCCCAGGTGTCTGGGGCCCCAAGACTAGGAATGGCGCAGGGCCCAAACTAGGAGTATAGAACAGCGGGCGAGTCTAAGTTTTTTAATGGCTATACAAAACAGGGTATTAGTACTCGTTACCACTTTTTTTCTATACCCTAATTGTAGCAACTAATTTAATGTGCCTATAAATGTAGACTAATTTTGAGTGCCAGTATGTATGTTAATACATCAAAAAATTATTCAAGTTTGATGCAAAGCTGGAGAGACATATTTTGGGACCACATCACGTTTGTCTCACCAGCTGGAACTGGCTGACAAGATGCTGCCAGATGGGTCTTCATGAGTCTCCTAAATCAACAGCAAAATTGCATGTGGAGTCACAAGATATGTCATTATTGCTATAAAAAAAAAAACAAGCAAATGACATTGCATGCCTATTTGAAGTATCAAAACAGCTTTGAATCACAAATAAAGAGTCTCTCAAGAAAACTGAAATGCATATTGAAAATAAAGTATTTTAGATTCAAAGTTTGTCTCCACATTCATGATAAAACATTTTTAGCCAAGAACCCTTCAAAAGACCATACTACCCTCTTTTCTCCCATATAGAAGAGCTCTCAATGTTATGCAGAAAGGATAAGGACATAATGATGTATTAGAGAGGGAGTCCTCAAACATAAAATTTTAGCAGATCAAGGGAGCTAAAAATAGAGAAAAGGGTACCTCATGTAGTCACTTGAGCTGAAAATGCCACTTTCTTTGATCTATAATTCTCTTATATGAGCACGGCCCTCACCACACTTCGCTTTGTCATTTAACCATCCTAGTACCATCAATCACTGTCTTTTCCACATCAACAAAGTGAAAAGATGAAGATTTCAAAGCCAGGTCAACCTGCTCTGCTTAGCCTGGGATAATGTGTTAATTTATATGAGCCTTCTTTCCACAAAGTAAATAAGGCTGATACTTAAATTTCAAAGTTGCTAAAGAAATCTTTAGACACAAGTGTGGCCCTCATCCCTCATCCACAAAGTCTCTTTTTATAAGAGATGAAAAGTATTTCAGAGATCTGCAGCAGATAAAAATGAAGAGATCTATGAAACTGAGTCTAGTCACATAGTAAGTTCCAGACCAGGTGAGGCTACAGGGAGACTCTGCCTCAAAACAAAGAAAAAAAATGAAATGTGAATACATAAATAAATTAATGTTAAGTGTGATTTTGAGACTTATAAAAAGCCTATCAATTTCTCTCTCTCTCTCTCTCTCTCTCTCTCTCTCTCTCTCTTCTCTCTCTCACACACACACACACACACACAAATAATAGAAGTTTTCCTTAAAGAATAATGAACAAGGGACTGGAGAAATGGCTCAATGATTAAGAACAATTGATGTTCTTCCAGAGGACCTTGGTACAGTTTCCAGCACATAGCACCTAACAACCATCCATAACTCCGGTTCCATGGAATCAGATACAGTTTTTTTGGCCTCCGTGGGTATTGTATGGATGTGGAGCACTTACATACATGCAGGCAAAACACTCATACACATATAAAAATAAATGTTAGACTCAGACTCACCTTTGACAATTGTGTACCTACAGATCAGATCTGGGAGTTATTCCAATGCCTACCTTCATAAGTCTCCTTTCCCCCACCTCCCTGTACTCCATGATCTCTTCTTCATCAGGAACCTAGGACTCTGCTGGGGGTCTCCCCCATCCCTGCCTTGGTATACTCCCTTTCCCATACCTCCTTTCATAGGCCATCTTCACTCTGTTAGGACCATTCTGGACCCCAGATCAAGATCCAGAGGCTTCCTCACACCTTCCTTGATAAGTCTCCTTTCCTACACTTCCTTGGGCTCCAACATCATCATCATCTCAGCTCTGCCAGGAAACTTGTGTGCTAATGGGAGCTTTCCTAGACCTGAATTGCATTCAGAATTCCTGAGGTTACAAGGATCCTTGTGCCCCAAGACCCATGAGCTCTCCAAACCTGATCTATAAGCTAACTTGTTCACCTAGCAAACACTCAACTCACCCTGCTGTTCCAGAAATGTGACAAGTCAACCCTGTAACTTCACATCAAAAGTTTCACCTATCATTAACAAAACTGAAACCACTTCCTGTCCCCGACCGCTTTCCGTCTCGCCGGCAAGAACGACGCGGGAGGACAAGTCAGGATCCTTCTGCAGCAGTTTATTTCATAAGCCTCTTACATAGCATACTAAGGATGAAGACCGAAGACGCCGAGAAGTGGGAGAGCTGTTGCTTATATA
>NW_008331831.1:756732-770568 GCF_000622305.1 Nannospalax galili
TATGACGTATAAGAAGCGGATTGGTTGCTGGAGATCATGCCACGGGAGGAGGCGAGGGAGAGCAGGCTCTTGTGCACACCCCTTATTGGCGCAGCAGGATGTTTAATGTTAAGAAGGTCCGGATACTGGCGCCATCTTGTAATGGCGGCGGAGGCTGTGGGTCTCCACATGTCCCCCTTTTCTTTTTTTTAAAGACAGGCCATTCTTTAGGGAAGAGAATAGAGGCCTAATCTCTCTGTAGGGTGCAGAGTGGCCCCTAAACACTGAAGGGAGCTTTTACGAGAGGGAGGTTCATGCATCCCGACCTCTGTGCAATTAGGCATATTCTCATAGATGATAACATCTATGTATCATCTACTGCGATGCTTTGCTCGACATTCCCTTTGAACTGCTAGAATCCTGTTCTTCATTTGTGCAATGGGTCTTCACCCCAAATGGTGCAAAGCAACAGAATTCAGCGACCTGTATATATATATTGATTATTTAAGTATCTCAAGCCAAATATCTATGGGTGATCCGGCCTCTAGTGCTGCGAGGGCCTGTGCAACAACTGCCTTTTGCTTATTAGATCTTATTTTCATTTTGCAGACCAACCATAACACAAAGAGCATCCCACAAATTATAAAGAATCCAAACATTCCCATCCCCACCCATTCCTTGAAGTAGGAGATAGCAGACTGGATCCAGGAGCCCAATCCTTCTGTTAGCGAGAGATCGATTCGCGTAGAATTGATCTGGATGATGGCTACCCTTAATTTTACTAAGGTATCTTCGAAATCTGCAGTCCAGTTGAGCTTCAAATGCTGTGAAAGACTTCTAGAGAGGTTAGCAGCAAGGGTGAAATTATCATATTGGATAAAAGTGATACAAAGGCCTGGGAGTTTCTGTTCACATCCCAATTGTGCTAATTGCCATAATATGTCCACTTGTTCTTGCAAGAGGTCAATTCTTTGATTGACTAGCATTAAACCTCCTTGGAGCTGCATATTAGCAGAGGCTTGATAATTTAGAGCAGCAGACACTGAAGTGGCTGTCTGCACTGATGTGGATAATGTCATGGCGGATGCCACGGTAGCCCCTGTAATTGCTGCTCCTGCAATGATGACTGCAATGGCGGCAGATATGCCAAAATCTCTTTTATGCCTAAATAAAGATAGGGTACCTGGCGTGGCTACAGGCACAGGTATATATCGAGGCATGCGGGTAGCAATGGCAACAGGGTAAATAGAAGCATTCCAGCAGGGGATATAAGCACATTCATCTAAAGAACAATTTAACATCTATTGGTAGTGAATAACCTGGGAAAAACCTGTGCATCATATGTTACCGGCATCGGAAGGGGGAAGGTGGACATTATTCCCCAACGGTACTGCATCTGCTGCTCCTTTATCTCTGTTGAGGTGGTCATCATTAGGAACATTGCCCATATCATTATCCAATATTCGGACAAGCCTGGCTGGCACCCATATTGGATTTTCTGCATCCTGTGGAAAAATACATATAGCTCCCCTGGATCCTATTAAAATAGGATCTGGTCCTTTCCATTTATTAGTAAGAACATCCTTCCATTTTGCTATTTGATTTCTTTGGGTATATTTTTTGTAATGTCTATCAGCAGCTGTTTGTCCATTATCATCTAAATTTAAAAAATTTAGAGTAAATAGGGCCATAGATATTATTACTCGGGGAGTAGAAGTAAGCACTGCTTCCATACCCCCTTTTTGCTTTTGTATATAGTTTTTTAGGGTGCGATGAGCGCGTTCAACAATCCCTTGTCCTTGTGGATTGTAGGGGAGTCCTGTTATATGAGTTATATCCATTTGTGAACAGAAGTCTTGAAACTTCTTGGAAGTATAAGCAGGACCATTATCTGTCTTTAAAATTTTTGGCTTACCCCATGAACTCCATGCCTCTAAACAATGTTGAATAACATGAGAGGTCTTCTCTCCTGCAAGTGGGGTTGCAGTTATTATCCCTGAGCAGGTGTCTATTGAGACATGGACAAACTGCAATTTTCCAAAGGAGGGTATATGGGTAACATCCATTTGCCATATTTGCAAGGGAACAAGGCCTCTGGGATTAATGCCAACATGAGGTGTAGGCAGAAATACACAGCAATTTTTACAATTGGTAACTATTTCTCTTGCTTGTTTTCTAGAGATTTGAAAACGTCTTCTTAAGGTCTCAGAGGTCACATGGAACTTCGAATGAAATTGAGAAGCCAATTGTACCGAATTAAGAGTTATCAAGGCCATGATTTTTGTGGCTTTGTCTGCCAAATCGTTGCCAAGGGCCATAGGTCCAGGGAGGCCCGTATGAGCCCTAATATGGGTAATATAAAATGGCGCCTTTCTGGACCGTATTACTTGCTGTAAGGCCTCAAATATAGTTGCTATGCTTGAATTTTGTTTTATAATTCCTACCGTCTCTAATAATTGAACTGCATTTACAACATAGATGGAATCTGAAATAATATTAAGGGGGCCTGGGTATATTCTGAGCACTTCTAAGACTATAAGGCACTCTACCTTCTTGGGGGAGGTTTCCTTAAATGATTCAGTATATATTTTGGAATCTATCACATAAGCTCCTTGTCCATTGCTGGATCCATCGGTATAGATGGTTATAGCCCTTTCTATGGGTATGGAGGAGGTTATCTTTGGAAATATTATGGGGTGTCTTTTTATAAACTGAAGTAGTGGGTGTTTTGGATAATGGTTATCAAAGGTACCTGGGTAGATAGTATGCAATATAGCCCAATCATCTGAAGCTGTAGCCAGAACTTCTAATTGTTGTTTGGTATAGGGAAGATAAATGATAGAGGGATATACCCCAAAATATTCTATGGAAGTCTTTAGTCCTTTAAATATAATTCGGGCCATAGCTGCAGGGTACCAGTCTAAGATTTTTTGAGGTGTGGCCTGAAGGTGTATCCACAATAAGGGTCCCCCTTGCCACAATGTTGCTGTAGGGAGTTTTTCTGTTTGTATGATTATTAGATAGAAAGGCTCTGCTGCTTTAATTCGCTTTAATTGTGCCGTTTCTAGCGCAGTTTCTACGATTTTTAGGGCTGTTGTCGCTTCTGGAGTTAATTTCCTGGGAGAAGTTATCTTAGGATCTCCCTCTAAGATATCAAACAGAGGCTTGAGCTCTGAAGTAGGTATTTTAAGAAATGGTCTCAACCAATTAATATCTCCCATAAGTTTTTGAAAATCATTGAGTGTGAGCAGGTTCTGTCTTTTTATTTCTAGCTTCTGGGGTTGTATATATTTTGGGTATATTCTTGACCCTAAAAAGGAACCATAATGGGAACCCTGTATTTTTTCTGGAGCAACACATAGCCCTTTATTCTTTAGTCTATGCAGAGTATTCTTAAGCATAACCTCAAGCTCTTTTCTATTTTGGCTGCTAAGTAAGATATCATCCATATAATGAAGTATGACCGCATTAGGAAAGGCTCTTCTGATGGGACTAAGTATACTTTGTACATATAACTGACAGATTGTAGGACTATTCATCATGCCTTGTGGCAACACCTTCCATTGATATCTTTCATCAGGATCTGCATGATTTACAGCTGGGATTGAAAAGGCAAATCTTTTTCTATCTTGAGTATGCAGGGGAATGGAAAAGAAGCAATCTTGAATATCTATTATATAAAGTGGCCAATCTTTTGGTACGGCTGACATAATGGGAAGGCCATGTTGCACAGTTCCTAACATTAACATTTGTGCATTAACTGCCCTTAAATCTTGTAGGAATCTCCATTTCCCTGTTTTCTTTTTTATTACAAAAATAGGAGTATTCCAAGGTGACGTAGATGATTCAAGATGACCTTGCATTATTTGTTCCTGTATTAATAATCTCAGAGCCTCTAGCTTTTCGGAGGATAATGGCCATTGAGGCACCCATACTGGCTCCTCCGATTTCCAAGGTATGGGTTTGGGACCCTCAATGGCTCCTAGAAAAAACCCAATCCCCTTTTCTCCCTATTGGTGATTGCTTCTAAAGGTTCTATGCTGCCTTGGAGGTTTTTACCTAATCCTTTTCCTTTTTGGTATCCCATTGTATTCATTATCTGTTCGGCAGTAGATATTTTGCATGTGGTCTTAGTTTCTGCCTGACTTTCATCTGATAATTTCATTCCCATATCAGCTAAAACATCACGTCCCCATAAATTTGTTGGCAAAGGCAATACATATGGTGTAAACATTCCTTCCTTACCTTGGTCCGTTCTCCATAAAAGAGGCCGTGCGCTTATTGCGGGATTAGAGCTATATCCCAATCCTCGAAGGGTTTGGCTGGACTGCTTAAGTGGCCAAGTTTTAGGCCACCAATGAGAGGAGATTAGACTCTGGTCTGCCCCTGTATCTAGTATGCCTTCAAATTTCTTTCCCTGTATACTCAAAGTCATCTTTGGCCTGGAGCCCAAATCCATTATTAGATTGGCCTCATTTCTTTCTTCATTAGATATGGGTATTAATTGAGCAATGGTATCTCCCTCCTTTATTTCTATAGGCCATTGTGGACTGGAGCATAGAACCTGAAATTTTGGGCCCTGGACAACTCCTGGAAATACAATTATCTCTTGTCCTGAAAACTTACTACATCCTATTAGAAGACCTTGTAAACTTTTTGTAGAGGCCATTAAGACCTGCACGGGAACAGGTTGGGGTCCTTGATCTGAATCTAATAGGACATTGGAGGTGGCGTACACGTCCAATCTTCCCATTCCTCCGTGGGGGAGATGATTTCCTGAAATCGGTCCCCGAATCGCTGCTGCAATTGGGCTTTGGACCATGGGCATGTTTGGGCGGGGTTTCCATATTTGTCTGGGCCCTGGAACCGAGGGCCCCTCATCTCGTTTTTTGGCTTAAATTCTTGCTTTGGGCTCTTCCAAGGCCTTGGGGGAACCAAAAGTTTTCCCTCAATGTCTCTTATAGATCTACAGTTCTCGGCCTTGTGTGCCCCTTTTCTGCATCTAGCGCAGATTTCAGTTGTAAGATTATTTGGGGCTGCACTCTTGCAGTCTTTTTTAAAATGTCCCATTTTGCCACATTGATAACAAGGTCCTTTGCCTCTTCCTTGAGGAGCATTTTTGGCAATATGCATTATAGCTGCCGCCAGCCCTGCATTAGATAATGGGCCCCCTAACTCTCTACATACCCTTAACCAATCTTGTAATCCTTTACCCTTTCGAGGGGCAATGGCATTACGGCATTCTTGTGTTGCTTGTTCAAAAACTAATTGCTCAATAAGAGGCATTGCAGATTCTGAATCTCCAAAAATTCTGTTTGCTGCCTCGGTCATCCTGGCCACAAAATCTGAAAATGATTCCTGTGGGCCCTGTATAATTTTGGTTAGCTGGGTTGCTCCTTCTCCCTTTTTAGTTAAAGCTTTCCATGCTCTAATTGCCGTCATGGAAACCTGTTGATAGGCTCCCCAGGCATAAGTATTTTGTTCATTTGCATATCTTCCTTGTCCTGTTAACATTTCATATGTCCATTGTTGTTGTTCAGGGGTTAAGGAGGCTGCATTGATTCGGGCTTGCTCTTGTGCAGCCTCATACCATAGCGCCTTCCACTCTAAAAATTGGCCCATGCTATTAAGCATAGCCTTTGCAATAGTTTGCCAGTCAGTAGGCATCATAGAATCTCTTGCCAGTCTGTCTAGCTGTGCTAAAGTAAAATTTGCATTCACTCCATATTTTCTTACTGCTTCAGCCAATTCTTTTATTTGATTATAGTCTATAGGTGCATAGATCCGTCCCATGCCTTCTTGCCCTTCTATGGGTGCTTCAAAGACTGGGAAGGCCATGCCTAACTTTCTCCTCACAGTTTTTGAAAGGAGTGAGCAAGATGGCTGCATTGAATAAGGTGGGGGGGCAGTAGCAGCCCCTTGCCCCAGAACATAGGGCACTGGGTTCTTATATTCCAGTGGCCTGTATCTATTTTCTTCATAATTTGCTGCTTGTTCTTCTAATTCTATCTCTTCTTCTGGGCTTAAACTGCTCTCTTCTAACTGCAGAGCAGCAAGTTCCCTTGTGGGGTATAAATACCCCTTTGGTAAATTTCTTCCCTGTCTAAAACCTGTTACTTGGTTTCTTGCTCCGTCCTTTTCGACAGTGCTCTCTCCCCTGCCTTCCTCTGGCTTACCAGGAGGTCCATTTTCACTTTGGGCCCTATTTTCTTTTGCACGTGCTCCCATCCTTTCACTTCATTCGGTTTCTGATAGGCTGTCCTGGAGATCCTCTAGAACCATTTGCCCTTCCTCCATAACTTCCTGACAGTAACCCACGTGGAGGCATAGGGTAAGAAGCAGAATTACAAAGGCTCCACTGAAGACCGAAGACGCCGAGAAGTGGGAGAGCTGTTGCTTATATATGCCCTAAAGGTCCCATTTATGACGTATAAGAAGCGGATTGGTTGCTGGAGATCACGCCACAGGAGGAGGCGAGGGAGAGCAGGCTCTTGTGCACGCCCCTTATGGGTGCAGCAGGATGTTTACTATTAAGAAGGTCCGGATACCGGCGCCATCTTGTAATGGCGGCGGAGGCTGTGGCTCTCCACAACTTCCTACACCCCATTTGTGCATCAACATAAAGCAGCCCCACAACCAAACACCAAGCACTACTCATCTGGCCCATAACCTGACAAGTTGGGGAATGAGCAAAGATACAAATAACCATTTAATAAAGAAGATATCACCTACAATTTCCAAGAAACATAATTAAGGACAAAAGTACAGATTCCTGGGTCTCATCCAGAAAATACAAACAACACGAATAACCAAGATAATAAGTCTATTGCAGAATTTGGCACCCCCCATACCTCCATTGTAAGGTTTCTGGAGAACAGCAAACAGATACACAGGAGAATGATTTCAAAATAGCAATTAATAAATATATTCAAAGAACTCAAAGAGGATATGAACAGAAGACTAAATGAAGACCATGGAGACACAAACAAGCAGTTGAATGAAATAAAACAATTCGAAACATGAAATTAAAATTCAATAAAGAGAATCTATGAAGAAAAGCCAAGCTGAACTCAAACTTGGTATTAAAAAAAAAAAAAACAGGAACTCAAATAAAAAACCTAGAAGAGAGAAGATAAAAGGAAGTGGAGGAAATGGAACAGAGACTATCAGACCTTGAAGATAAACTTGGGGAAATGGACAGCTCAAAGAGAATATCAAATCCAATTTAGTGAAGAGAGAAGTACACAAGGACTCTGGGGAACTATAAAGAACAAACCATGAGTAATATGCATAGAAGAAGGAAAAGAAACAGGTCAAAGGCACAGAAAATATTTTTCATAATATAAAATTTACCAAATCTGGGAAAGAGATAGCTATGAAGGAACAATCGGCATACAGAAGACCAAATAAACAGAGCCATAAAAGAAACTCATATAATTGTCCCAAATTATATAATTGTCAAAACACTAAAAGTACAGAACAAAGAAAATGTATTGAAAGTTGTGAGCAATAAAGATCAAGTCACATATAAAGCAGGCCCATCAGAATCGCAGGTGACTTTTCAGTGCAGATTATGAAAGCCAGAAGGACTTGGACCACTGTTGTTATAAAAGTCACAAAAGAAAACAGATTCCAGTCCATACTACTATACCCAGTGAAACTATCAGTTGTAATTGGAGGAGAAAAGAGAAAACCTGTCCATGATAAAAATAAAGTTCATGCCCATGAAACCAGATCTACAGAGAATACACAGTAGTCTGAACAAAAGATTAAACACTCTCAAGAGGGCACAGAAAATAGATTCTCCTAGAATAATCAACCAAAGGAAGTTGAAGAAAACAGCACTATAACACCAACATAGCAGGAATTAATAAACATTGGTCAATAATAACTTTCAATATTAATGAGCTCAACTCATGAGTAAAAAGATACCACTAACTGACTGGATTAGAAAAAATGACCCATTGATTTTTTTTCTGCATTTAAGAAACATCAAAAACAATGGTTGGCACCATCTTAAGGTAATAGAATGGATAGACATTCCCAGCCCTCATGAGGCAGAGGCAGGCAAATCTCTGAGTTCAAGGCCAGCCTGGTCTACACAGTGAGTTCCAGACCAGCTGGGGCCACAGAGATACCCTGTCCCCAAAAGACATATATATATTCATATTCCAAGTACATAGAACTAATTCAAAAGCAGGTGTAGCTACTCTAATACCTGACAAAATAGACTTCAGACTAAAACTGGTCAAGAGAGACAGGGAAGGTCACTTCATACTCACTAAAGGAAAAATACACCAGGAAGATATCACACTCCTAAACATATATACAGCATATACAGAGACAATTTCATAAAAAGAAACATTATTAGATCTAAAATCACACATGGACTCCAACACAGTGATGGTAGAGAAGTTCAATACCCCACTATCACCAACAGACAGGTCAACTAGACAATAACTGAGAAACCTTGGAGTTAAATGATACCATGAATCAAATGGACCTGTCATCTACAGAACATTCCACACAAACACCAAATCTCAGCAGTCCGTGTGTGTCCCAGAGACCTGATTCCTCCAAGGGGCGGGGCCTGCCGCAGGAGAATGGACTGCTGAGGGTCTTCTGGGAGCCATCTTGTGATGGAAGCTGTGAGCCACCGGGAACAGGCAGCTGCAGTGTGAACACCTGGCGGTGGGCGTGTCCCTAGAAGAGGCTGGAGCGAGACTGCCGGCCTAGATGCATGGCAAAAGTTAACTGAGACTGCTGGCCGGGGAGGAAGCGATCCGGAGGAATGGTGGCAGCCTGCGGGGCGCAGAGCTGGGTGCTGGGTGCCAGGCGTAAGTTTTTCCATCCCACCCCCCAAGATATAAACTACAATAAATTCACATAAAAATCTATTATATGGGAGGCCGGGCGTGGTGGCACACGTCTTTAATCCCAGCACTTGGGAGGCAGAGGCAGGTAGATCTCTGTGAGTTCAAGGCCAGCCTGGTTTACATGAGTTCCAGGATAGCTGTGGCTACAGGGAGCGACCCTGTCTCAAAAAGACCAAAAAAAAAAAAAAAAAATATATGGTTTGTCTGATAGCAGAAGAGACCCCTGGTGACACCATGGAAATTTCTCCAAAATTGACCACGTATTAGGACATAAAGCAAGTCTCCACAAATTTATAAAAATTGAAATAGCATCCTGTATTCTTTAACCACAAAGGAATGAATCTAGGTATCAATAACAATAAAAATGGAGGAAAGTACACAGACTTGGGGAAATTAAACAGCACACTGCTGAATAAAATTTGGATCAATGGAGAAATAAAAAAAAATATGAACATTGCACGTTGTTGTTCCTAGCTTTGAAATTTTAGATACGCATGTTTCAATTTGAAAATTCAGAGATGTCAAAAAACTATCAAATAGCCATGGGAGGGAGGCTTGCTGAGAGGGGATGTGGAATGCAATGAGATAAAGGGAGAAAGGGGAATAATAAAGTAGGATGGGTTATGGGGGATGAAGGATGAAGGATGGGAATCATAGGATTTCATATGAGGGGGATGGGAAGTCTTCAAAATTTTTCAAGGAATATAAATTCCTCAAACATCTTCAAGAACCTCTTTGTCTCTGTGTTTCCTAAAAGTATACCAAGAAGATCAACCTATCTTTGAATTTAGTTTTCCTTTTGAACAACTATGTTTCAGAAGAAATTTTGAAGAATCAATAATAGGTGGTTTTTTATTCTGAAGCACTTGTAAGTGCTAGAGAGCTTTCAAAATCAACTGTCAGAAGTGGAATTCTAAAGGGCATTCTGCTTTCAACTAGCAGTCCTTGAGGCTGTGCTCTATTGCTCAAGATGTTCCACATCTCTCTGTTGGGGTGGCACAAAGCTGCCAGTGCTTACAGAAATTGGGAGCAGCTAGAGACAGTCTCTGATCTGGGCCAATGCAATGATGTAAAAGCAGGAAAAAAAATACCAAAAATGAAAAGTCCATCTCAGTATCCCTAGAATCAACTTTCTTTGTTCTTAATAGATTTTAGGATCTCACATCAGAATACAGAGCTACCTACAAAAGAAAAAAATCTTGAAAAAATACATAGTTGGTTTTCACATAGACTAGAACTTGGGCAATTCAACATAAACTGCCAAAAAAAACCTATACCTAATATATGTTCTCATACAACCCTGTAGATCTGTAATACACAAAAATTTTAATCAAATTCCACTTATCTGCCTCGTGATTATTTTCAGGGGTGACTGGCCTCACCTTTCTGGTCTGTGGGAGTGGCTGGTTGAGAGAGTGTGAAATAGTTGGATACATTACTCAAGGACGAGCTTGTATTCAAGAATGGAGAAATTATGTTCTGTTTATGCCTCTCCTATTACATATATTACATACATACATATTACATAAATGCAATCATGTTCCCATCTCTTCAACTGCTTCTGCCTTCCTGGGGCCACCAGCTGGCATGTCCCCTCTGGGTTCTGGTCTTTTGTCCTGTTCCCTTCTCATCTCTCCCAGCATACATTCCCAAACCTGCCCCTTAATTTGCTCTATCAATCCACAGAATAGCCAGTAAAAATTTATCCTAGTCCCCTACCTCCTCAAAACCCTCCAAGAACTTCCCAAAAAAGTCTGATTCCCTTACCATATTAACAGCACCTGCCTACCTCTAGTTGTACTTTCTTGCACCTTGTGAAAGCTGTTGTTACACTTTATATTCATTGTATCAACCCCTGTTTTACGTATCAGAATGCAAGCTCTGAGAACAAAGACAATATCCATTTACTATTTACTCAGTATCTAGAAGAGTCCTGGAACATAACAGGCACCAAAGGACTATTTACTGAGTGAATGAATGCGTAAATATTCTTCATTCATATTCAAAGTCACATGTATCCATGAAGGCTGAAGTGATTAGAAAATAAAACTGGGGTGAAGTCCTGATTCAGTTTTCAGTGACAGAGCCCAAAGACACCAGACAGGAATGACTGGAAAAGAGAAATGTGTAAGGCAATAACATTTTAATTTCTTTCTGTTGCTTACCAATTTACAAGTTCAGTTGCTTAAAATAGCACACATTTATCAATCAAAGCTCTGTCAGTCAGGCTAGAGAGATTATTCTGTGTGGAATCTCATAAAGCCAAAATCAAAATTGCTAGTGAGGAGGAGCTCCTATCTAGATGTTCTAGGGAAGTTCAGCATTTAAATTTGTTTCTTTTTATTACTTTTTATTTTTTGAGTCAGGGTCTTCCTATGTCACCCAAGCTAACTTATTTCATGTGGGTCATTCCTGTCCTTGCTTAGTGCTGGGATTACAGATGTGCATCAGCATGCCCAGTGGAAAGATTCACTTCTAAATGTATTCAGACACTAAGCAAAATTCAATTTCACGCATGTTTTTTAGTGTTGTTATTGTTGTTGTTGTGTGTGTGTGTGTGTGTGTGTGTGTGTGCTTTCAAGATGGAAGGGGGCACATGTGGAGGTCAGAGCACAACTTTGTGGAATTCTCTCTTCCACATTTATATGGGTTCCAGGAATTGAACACAGGTCACCAGGTTCACACAGAAAGTACCTTTACCCACTGAGCCATTTCAGCAACTCATCTTGCAACAATAAAATCATTACTAGCTGATAGCAGCTGAGGGAGGCCGGGGGTTGGGAGGCAAGGGGGACTCAGCTTCTTCATCCCACTTCATTCCTTGCCACAAGTCTCTATCGATCTTCTAAGGTGTCCTGGACATATTGAATCCATCTCAGGCACTGAATCTCTCTGATCCCTCTTGTGCTACTGACCACAGAAAATGGTCTGCTTTTAAAAGGTACTGGGTGATTAGATGAGGTCCACCTGGACAGTCTCCTGTTTGGCTTCAAAGTTAATTGATTAGCAGTATTAAGTATTTACATAATCATAGGCATGATCGATCATACTGTTCACAGGCCCAGTGATTGTTGCTTAATCATGAGTGGGAACAGAGAGGCATCTTAAAATTCTATTTACTGAAAACAGCCTATTCCACCCCAGAGCACCATAGGGCATTTAAAAGTGTTGAAGTGATGCTCATTGGAGCCTTTTTTGCCCTTTGCAATTAGTCACATGCTTCCCATTTCAAAAGGAAGTCATCAACACCTGCTAGGGATTGGTTCCACGAACTCCTATCAATACTAAGAATCCATGCATGCACCAATCTCTTGTATAAAATGACACATAATCGCAGATCACTGAAACATATTCTCCTTATACTTTGAATCATCTGTGAATGACTTATAATATCTAATACAATGTAAATGCAATGTAAATAGTTGTTATGTTCCACTGTTCTAGGAATAGCGGCACAAAAATGTTCCTACACATCTCTTCCAAAAGCAGAACTTTTACCCACATCTTTTTGACTAAGCCTGATTGAACTGACAGATACCAAACCTACTGAGCCATGAGGTCACAGGTACCATTTGCCTTTTATTCTGGCTGCAGCTCCTCACAGGAAGCCTGTGATTAAATGAGCCTTGAACCAAACCTATGAACCAAATGTCATGCTGGAGATATGAATGGAAAGCCACACTTTGCTAGAAGTTTCCTCAGTTGTATTTCCTTCTGTCATCAAGATCTTGCATAGCAAGGATTAGCAAGGGCACTGCTCATGGACAGATTCGGTTGGCACAGCTGCATCATTGTGCTCAGATCAGTGGGTTGCTTGACGTGTATGCCCACATTTTTTGTAGGCCTTCTATCTTTCAAGCTACCATAAGATAATCATCACAATCTTGCAAAGTAAAGTTGGAAAAGAATTGGTACCTTTATTTTATAAATGAGGAAGCTGGTGCTGGCAGTGATCATAACATTACAATTTATGTGCCACTAGACTGTCCATCCCTCATTCCAGAGCTGTGATCATCTACCTTGTTTTATACTAGAAACAGGATTTTCACTACACAGAGTTCCAGTGGAAAATTTCCCTCTTGGCTAGTGGCACTGGGATTCTGGGTCTGTGTGACCTTGTTTAGTCTAGGTAGTATTTACAAAGATCCCCAGGGATGATTAGGTTAGTAATCTTAACTACAGCACCAGTTTTAGCAAAATGGGGTAAAGTGAACATCTCAAAGTAAAGCAGAAAGTAGAACAGGAACTGCTTCATAAATAAGAAGGATGAATCCCAAGGGTTAGCAGAAAGGACACTCTCAGGCTGCCCTTGAACCCTGGGTCCTCCCATGATTATAGATGTCAATCAGCATGCCAGAGAGAGATACTCCCAGGATATCATCTGTCACTACAAATAAAACAGGTCACTTCAATACAAGGGATTGGAGACAGAGAGGGAGATGGCCAAAGCCCCCGTCACTCATGAAGCTGTAGATGGTCTGCCTGGTTGACTCTACCTCTAATCCCCACCAGAGTACTTCAATAGCAAAAAGGGTAATGAACAAAATTACCGACTGTCACCGCTACTCACATCAGTGAGAGAATTTGGCTACAAATACCTGCTTTCACCTGCAACTGATTCATCTATTAATATTTCACTTAGTGTACAAAATAATGGGCTTAATTATGTCATTCTCACAGAAAATATCACTGCACTTTGCTCATATTCACTCCCTCCCCTTCCCTCTCTTGTCCCCCTTTCCTCCTCCTGTTGGTCCCCTTCTGCTTCTCCCCATGTGTATGCATGTGTGTGTGTGTGTGTGTGTGTGTATGCACACATATATATACACATACATATATTTATAGAAATGTGATGTGTCTTTTGTGCTTTGCTTATTTCACTTATCAGTTATCTCCACCAATTCCAACCATTTACCAGGAAATGAAATAATTCTGTTCCTCTTTATAGTTGAATAAACTCAACATATATATATATTCACAC
>NW_008331831.1:770578-776818 GCF_000622305.1 Nannospalax galili
ATATATATGCCCCCTACATTTCCTTTAGCCTTTCCTTTCTTGATGGAAATCTAGGTTTGTGAATAGTACCACAGTAAATCTGGATGTGCAGGTATCTCTGTAGTATGATGACTTAGAATCTCCAGTATGTTCCCAAAGCTTGGTTACAGGGTTTAAGGAACTCCCACACTGATTTCCATAGTGGCTGCACACGTTTTTGTTCCCTCCTTTCCTCACATCATTAGCATTTGTATTGCTAGCCTTCTTGAGGATAGCCCTTTTGCCTGAGGTGAAACAGAATCTCAGTGTGGTTTTGATTCATCTTCCCCTGATGGCAAAGAATGCCAAACATGCCAAGATTATAGTATTCATTTATTTTCTGGTTGCTTTAACAATACCTGAGTACATCAATTTACGGTTTTACTTTGGCTCACAGTTTCCGAGTGCAGGCCATGGTGGCAGGAGTCATAGCAGCAAGGGAGTGAGACAGCTGGTCACACTGGGTCCACAGCCAGGAAGCAAAGAGAGATGAATGTTGGTGCTCACTTCAATTTCTCCCCTTACCCAGTCCAGGACCCCAGCTCACTGGGTGCTGCTGCCCACATCCAGGGCGTCTTCCTGCTTCAGTTAAACTTTTCTGGAAATACCCTCATAGATGCACCCCGAAGTGTGTTTATATTTTAAATCCAGTCAGATTGACAGTGAAAATGAACTATTATGGTGACATATGAGAAAATTTGTGTTTAAATTCAGTTTTTTTCAAAAAATAGTATTCAATTAATAAAATTTATTCGAAGAAATCATAACCAAACTAGACAAGTATATGTTTGTAAACATAATGACAGAAATATATGTGAATGCATTTAGTTCTATGTCTCACACCAAACAGCTTCCTCAAGGAAAAGAGAAACAGTGGGTAGAAGGTGTGGAGGAAAACACTCATTTTTAGGATTAAGTGTGAAACATGCTGAAAATCACTGTGGAGATGTTGTAAACACATTACCTCCCAAGCAAGCAAACTTTTCACTAGTCCAGATTTTAGATTTCATAAAGTTAAGATACTCTAGTTTCTCAAAACCTCAATGACTGGTAATGTTTTGGGAATAAATCTTTCTTCATGGATGTTGAAATTAAAATGCCATAATGTATTATTTTGGGAGACTCTTGGACTACCCTGATCAACAACTCGAAGGGAGGTTTCTCCTGCTTTGCACTGTGTTTTTTTTTTATTGTTATTGTTTTGTTTTGGTTTGGGTTTTGTTTTTTCCCCTGTTACACAGCCTTCAGCTATATACATGCACATGTGAACACGCGCGCGCGCGCACACACACACACACACACAATGTTCATTTTTCAGTAAGAATTTAAACTAATACATTTCTCTCATTGGATTGCTCTCAACACCATCTAAGCATTGTTTATCTGTCCTCTCACTCCTTCTCTATAACCTTTCCTATTCCCTCACCAGTTAAAGTACCCACCTTCTCCATTTCCTGCTTAGTAACACCTGTCTCCTACTCTCCCCCTCTCTCCAGATCCTTCTTCCCTTTTGTCCCCATGGTTCATTTCCATTTTCCTGGCTCCCATCTAGAGACTTGGAGCAAAATGCTTTATCGCTAACTAGTCATAACTAATCTGGTAATCAAAATGTAAAAGGAAGACATTTCTTTTGAGTAAACTGGCTATCACTCCTGTCCCAGGGTTTCATTGTTCTTTGAAAGACTACTTTAGGTATTAGTAGTATTAGCATAAATTCCCTGAGGAAGCATGTTACTAGTTGTCCTCAACAATAAATTATTTCTTATTTTAAAAATACAAGAAGAGTTTGAATAATAATAATAATAGCCACTGGCAAATATTTATACCCAGGAGAATGATGCTTTTAGAATTCTGGAGGTTTGGGGGGAAAATATCTTCACACATTATTTTCAATAAAAGTCATGAAGCAAAATATTTAATGTAGATGGGGGGATAGTGATTTAAAAATCCAGAAAGGACTTTTCTCCCTTAGTAGCTTATATATTGTCCTCCAAAACTATGAGAGCTAGTCTTCAAGGAGGAGGCTTCCAGGTCAGTTCCAGTTCCATTGCTCCAAGTCCTGTGTCTAAAGTATGTCCTGTCTTCAGCAATGAGGTCTTAGCTTCAAGTTCTAGAAGGTAATCAAGGGCCATAATAGCCTGTGTCATTTTTGGAGTCTCTTGGACTACCCTAAGCAACAGGTCAAGGGGAGGTTTCTCCCGTGTGGCACTGTGTGTCTTGTTGTACAGCCTTCAGCTATACACATGCACTCGTGCACAGATATTGTATGTGGATTTCTCAGCAGGTTTTTGAACTAATACATTTCCCTCTAATTTTTCATACTAGCTAAGCATTATTTATCTCTCCTCTCTCTCTCTCCTGTCTAGCCTTCAGTCACCCCTCCCCTAGAATACCCCCATTTTCCTTTTTCCCCATTTTGCCCTTGACAATACCTGTCTCCTATGATCTCACCTCTCTTGAGCTCCTTCTTCTCTTTTACCCGCATAGTTCCTTGTATAACCCTCCCTCTCCCCCTCCCATTTAAATACTCCCATTTTACCCATTTCCCCCTTGGTAATACCTGTCTCCTACTATCCCTCTCTCTTGGGTTCCATCTTTCCCTTTACCTCCATGGTTTCTTTCCATTTTCCTGGATCTTGCAGTTACATCAGGATATATCCTCATATATAAGAATTTGGTGCTAAGATCCACAAATGAGAACATACATCGTTTGTTTTTCTGAGTCTGTGTTACTTTACTTAGTATTACAGTTTCTAGTTCCATCCATTTACCTGCAAATATCATAATTTTGTCTTTACCACTGGGTAGGACTCCATTGTGTAACTGTACCAAATTTGCATTATTCATTCATCAGTTGAGGAACACTTAGTTGATCAGGGTACACCTCGGACCAAAAATAAATGCTGTTTTTCTGTACAGTAATTCAAATATGTTTTAAAATGTCATGCAACATAAGTTGATGCTAGAATTCAATCCTCAATGATAGACACCCTGACAGTCACCCAATATCACCGAATATCCTCAGCCATCTCTGAATGCTGAGAGCTCAGACCCTTTTCCCATGACTTGACTGGCCTTTAACATGAGCAGCACCCTGAGTTCTGCATGGCACTGCTAGTAGTTTCCAACTAATCATTTAGATCCATTCCTCCTAAGATCCCAGCATGTGTCTCATGTCAATTTAATGTAAATTTCATGTAAATCTCATGTCTATAAATGAAGACCATGCATACCCAAGTCACAGAGCTTTTCAAGCAGATTTTGAGACTATCTAGCCCTCCTTCATAGCTCAAATTGGCAACCTGATGGCATTTCGTTGGAATGCCAGAATGAACATGGGCATGCCTAGGGTTTGTCAGAAATAAAAGAGTTGAGGGGTGGCGGGACAGAATCTTTAACACGTCTCTCTAGAAGCACAAGATGGTGACAAGATGTTTTCTTCCTTTCACAAAACAGCTGGACCAAAAGCAATCCCAGAATTAAGCCAGAGAACACAGATTCTACTCCTTAAGGGCTTCAAAAGTAGTGAAACGTTAAGGGCTCTGAGACCTTGTAATCTAATCTCTGGATTATCTATCATAGACATATCCAGAAATGTGCACTTCATTAATCCCCCAAGCATTTCTTGATCTGATCAAACTGACAGTTAAAGTTAACCATCATAGTTTGAGGTGCCTTGGACCACCCTCAACCACCAAGTAGTCCCAATAAGTTCCCTTTCCTCAGCTGCCACTGCTTTTGAAGATCAAGATCAGCAGTTCCCAATGCTTGTCAACCCACACTTCTTCTCCAGTCAGGCTTCTCACAACTGTGCATGTAGCAGTCTTGCGGGGGGAGGGTTCCCTTTACAAGCATAAAAGTGCAATGTGCCAGTTAAAGTACAGAGTAGAAAAGGAAACAGTGCCCCAAAGAAGGCTCTTAACCTATGTTACAAAGAACATTTTACTTCTTCACATTCCAAAGTCTCCATTCTAGAGTAGGATCTTTGTTTTTCCATCTTATAGCCATAAAACAAATGGAGATTTTTGTGCACACTAAAGAATGTGTCACCTGCTATGATTTGAACGTAGCTTTTCCATGCAAAAATTCATGGCGAGGTGTGATCTCCAATGTAGTGATAGGTAATGGATCCTTTAAGAAGTGATAGGTACAGTCTATTGCCACAGCCCTTCGTTACCTCTCAGAACTTGAAGGTAAGACCCTAATCCTGAAGACAGGACCCACTTTAGACACAGGACTTGGAACAACTGAACTGGAATTGACCTGGATGCCTCACCCTGAAGACTAGCCCTCATGGTATCAGAAGGTATTATGTAGGCTACCAAAGGAGAAAATCAATCCATGATCTTACTCAGCATAAAGCCTCAGAAGCACAACAATGACTGGCCCAGCAATCAATCTCTACTGGTGCAGTAGTGGTATTTTATCTTCAGAGTAATCAACAGCTGCCTAATTGGACTAACTGAGTGGCCCAATGGGAGGGAATTTGTGTGATACTATAAACATGGCTAAATACAAACAGCTGGAGTGGTCATAGGCCTTAGAGATGACCTACTTCTGTCATTTCCCTAGACCAGTGTAATTCCTTACTATAGTCTATATGTTCTTATATTTACAGATTTTTATTTTTAAATACACACATATATATTTTTTTTATTTATTTAAATGAACTTGGGGAATTATATATGTATATTTATAATTACGTTTGTATGTAACAATAACCAAAGAAATGGACAAGAAATTGAGAGGGAATAGAGGGGACATGAGAAGAGTTGGAGAGGGACTTCTGGGAGGGCTAGAAATAATGTAAATACAATACTCATGTATGAAATTCTCAAAAATAAAATATTTTTAAAAAGTGATAGGAGCTCTGGCCTCAAGAAAGGATTAATGTGGTTCTCAAGAAAGTGGACTGGCTAAGAACAGGATCTTATAAAATAAGCCTGATCACCTTGCCCTGCTCTTATGCCTATGCAACTTTCTTCCACCTGCTTCTTGCTTTCCTACCTTCTGTGTTTTGGTACATGCTGAAGTAGTATGAGACCCTCGGTAGACACTGAACTGATTCCAGTGCTTCCCCAGCCTCCAGAACTATGAAGCAGAATAAACCCCACTTCTTTGTGAATTATGTAATCTCTGTTAATCTGTTCTAATAAAAGAAAATGCACTGAAATGTCCCTCAAAACAAAAATGGGGCTGTGGAGATAGCTTAGTCAGTAAAGTGCTTGCCACAGAAGCATAAGGACCTGAGTTGAATCCCTAGTACCAACATAAAAAGCTCATCAGGTCTTTAACACTTATAATCACAGCACTGGGAGGCAAAGGACGAGGATCTCTAGGGCTTGCTAGCCAGCAAGCCTAGTCTGTTGATAAGCCTCAGGTTCCAGTAAGAGATCTAGTTTCACAAATCAAGGTGGATAGCTCCTGAGGAGGAAAACCAATGTTGACTTCTGGCCTCAACACACATTTCCATGTACACATGAACATACCCACACATACCCCTAACACACACAAAATTTTTAAAAAGAAAAACAATTGGCAGATTTTAAAAGTTGCCAAAATTTTTCTTAGGTAGAGTTGGAGCTTATTACTCCCTCATGTCTACTGTGGGATTATTTCTGGTTTGAGGTTACATGGGACTTGTGCATGCTGTCACCATCGCTGTGAGTTCATATGAGTAATTGACCAGCTGTCTGGAAAACTCTGTTTCCTGTGGTCATCTACCATCTCTGGCTCTTAAAATCTTTCTGCCCCGTCTTCCACAATGATCCCTTAGCCTTGGGAGGCAGAAGTTTGATATTAGTGTCCTACTCAGGGCTAAGCACTCTGTAGCCACCTAAGCAAATTATAGCAACAGATGGCTGCTGGGAGGGGCAAAGACAGTCTCAAGTATGGGACTCTTGGTAGGTTAACCAGGCTCCAGTGGACAGCCACACTGAAAGACATCTGGAGATACAAATTAGACTGTAAAGGATATATATCTTCCAACACTGCTCTTCTCACATACTGTAAAAGGGCTAAGCACTCTGTAGCCACCTAAGCAAATTATAGCAACAGATGGCTGCTGGGAGGGGCAAAGACAGTCTCAAGTATGGGACTCTTGGTAGGTTAACCAGGCTCCAGTGGACAGCCACACTGAAAGACATCTGGAGATACAAATTAGACTGTAAAGGATATATATCTTCCAACACTGCTCTTCTCACATACTGTAAAAAACAATAT
>NW_008331831.1:776916-785282 GCF_000622305.1 Nannospalax galili
GAGAGGTGTCAGTGTCAATAGGGGAGGGGATTTAAATACCATCAAATTGTATTGTATGAAAATCACAAAAAAATCAATTACAAATTATATATTTTTAAAAGTTGTCAAAAATAATAGAATTTTCTCTAATAGAGCAGTCTGTAACATAGATAATACTCAATTTAATCCTTACAAGAAGCTATTTTTACAGAAGAGACTCTTAGAAAGTCTGATAGCTTTGCCCACAGTCATTCTGACTTACCTGATTCTAGTGGCCTTGGCAAGCAACTAACAGGAATGTAAGCACAGCCATGACATGAGAAATAAGGTCAAGGAAAAGATAGGACCAAGACAAGGGCTACAGGGAGACACCAACAGCAAAGCCTACTTGTGGTGGGCCTACACCTCATCACACTGGCATAGGAAGAAACAGAGTAACTCACGGACCCAGTATGGCAACAGTGTAACTCTGATGCCCAGAGCCTCAAATGCATTTGTCTCTAATGTGCTGATCACTTCAACAATCACTAAAGTCAAGACTCTGGCTTTCAATTTCTCTCCTTACTTACTCATCTCTCCTTCTACATTCATGCTCTGAAAGCGCATTTTTACTATTTCATTGCTTTGTGTCGAAAGGATTTGAAGACAAAGCCCTAAAGCCATTTGCCCTGAGATATGAAGGCAGCCAGTACTATGTCCATTTGTAAAGGCCAGGGTCTTCCAACACTGCTCTTCTCACATGCTGATAAGAGTCTACACTGATTCAAGTTTCCAGAAATGGACACCAGAGATGTAACTTAATCAAGCATTTCATCCTTATTGTGCAGCAATTACTTGATTTACCAAAACTCTATGAACAATTTAACATGGTTAATGAAAGTTAATCACTCAAATAAAGAAGTTGGACTTAAAATTCAGGCCACAATTTTATAATAGAGGAAAAATGAGTAGAATTTCTAGAATTGTCTTTGTATAGAAAACTCATCCTACAAATTAATCTTCGAAAATAAATATCTAATGAGGCATAAAATATCAACCACAAGCCTTCACAGTATACTTCTAAATTAACACTCAACATGCTGATACTACTTATTATTTCTTAATGGGGATATTTTAAAATTTCCTGTTCCAGACATCTATTGCTCAACATGGATACACAGTAAGAGCATTTAAAGCTCCACTTCATGTGGTATGAATACGTGTTATACAAAGACATAAGGGTACAACTTCCATAGTTATTCTCTTTTCCAAACTAATGATATAAATGATTGATTATAAAATACTAGGATCAGTATATTTACAAGCTATAAACAAGTAGAAAAAAATAGTGGTCTTTTCAGGGAATATTTTGAAGGTATATTAGGTGGGTTCTCTAAAGGAACAGAACTGATATAATAAACATTATATACTAAAAGAATTATTAATAGGCTTACATGCGGGGCTGGAGAGATGGCTCAGTGGTTAAGAACACTGGTTGTTCTTGCAAAAGACCTGGATTCGAATCCCAGGACCCACATGGCAGCTAACAACTGTCTGTAACTCCAGTCCCAGGGGATCCTACAGCCTCTTCTGACCTCTGCAGGCATTGCACGACACAGGTGCATTTACCTACATACACATAAAATAAAAATAAATAAATAAATTTTTTAAGTTTAAAAAAATAGGTTTATATGCTATGGTTCAGGTAGTCCAACAATAGCTGTTCAACACTGGAAAGGCTGAGTCTGTTTGTGCCTCAGTCCAGCAGATCTCAACAGTCCCAATCTAGCACTGATGGCTAGTGGATTCCTGGAGAACTGCTAGTCTTCAGCCTATGGTGGAAGCTGGAAGAAGTTGGTTCTAATATTGGGAAGGAGTGCCACAGCAACAGGATAGATAAACTTGCCAATGGAAGACAGTGACAGCAAATGGACAAAAAGCAAAGTTTCCTTTTTCCGTGTCCTTTTATTTGGGCTGCCACCAGAAGGTGCTTCCCACATTTACAGTGGGTCTTCCCACTTCAAATAATCAAATTAAGAAGATCCTGGCGTTTTATTTGATTCCAGGTCCAGGCAAATTATAACCAAGATTAGCCATCACAGAAGGTTGAAATTCTTCAAACTTGTAAGGAGTGGTAGTACACACCTGTAATCCTAGCACTAGGAGGTTAAGACAGGAGGACTGTAGTGACTTTAGAGCTACTCTGGGCTTACATAGTGAGAATCTATCTCAGAAAAAAACTTGCATCCACAAATAAACTATCTTCCAAAGGTTTGTTACAAGGCTGTTCTTCATATGAGATAGCATGCTTATCTAATCGGCCAGCACACAAAGTGGAATCTTCATGTTCCCCCTGCTGTGCTGTTTTGTTTATTATCTATAACTGAGGATTAATAACTGAAGAAACTAGCCAGACCTAATTCTAGCCAAAACACAAAGAAATAAGACAAGTAGAAAAAATGATGCATATTTTGCTCAAAATCAGAAAAAATAAAGTTACAGGGTCCATAAATTTTGCAAACATAAACAAGATAATTTGATTGTTTTCTACAACTACATTAACCATTTAACACTTAGCATCAGTAGAGAATATTTATTCCCTTAGACCTGAATCTACAATAAGTATGTCCTTGATAGAACATCAGTTCACCCTGTATTTTGTCAGACATGACATTAAAGTGAGAAAAGCCAAACAATAAAAGAAAATGTGCACTTTCATGTACAAAGAAGCATTCTTTGGAAATGTGGATAGGTTGACCTTATGTAGTAAAAAATTCACTCATGTCTCAAAGATTCTCAGTGTAATTGTCCTGTTAAAGCATATGCTGGCACATAAGTAGAAAATGCCACAGAAAACAGACATCTGAATACCTTAATACATAGTCCCTTCTTAAACTAAATATAATCATTGTAGAAAAACACACAAATAAGAATAATAAATAGCCAAGTGAACGGAATTACAAATACCTCAAAACCATTATTAACACATGCTGGTAATGTGGTTTTTTAATAATAGAGTTTTGCTTACTTTATAATTTTTGTTCCTGGAGTATGTATGGTCTTTTCTGTTTGGCTAATTCTCAGAATATCTGAATATGTTCATGTTCTGCATATACTACTATGTTGTAGTGAATGAAATGTTATAGACAGGTGATGGCATGGGCATGTGTCTGTATTTCCCTTTGGTAAATAAAAGTAATATCATTGTGTCTTATTTATAACAGAAGTTCACTCTAATAGAAAATGTTACATTCTTTCAAAAAATGGTGGGACCATTTTGTTAGCTCTGTTAGCAGAGTGTAGACTTATCTTCTGTTTCACAATCTTTTTTAAAGTGGGAAGAGTTTATCTGGACTCACAGTTCAAGTGTATAGTCCATTATGGTAGCTGGAGATTGAGGAGGCTGATCACATTGCATCTGTGGTCACTAGACTTTTGAACTAATACATTTCCTTCTGGTTTTCCACACTACCTAGGTGTTATTTATCTTTCCTTTTTCTCTCCCTGTCTAGCCCTCCCTATTCCGTCCCCAGTTAAAGTATCCCCATTTTCCTTATTTCCCCCTTGATAACACCTGTCTCCTAATATCCCCCTCTCTCAAGTTCCTCCTTCCCCTGACTACTTTCCATTATCCTGGCTGCTGTGATTACATCAGGAAATATGCTTACATCTAAGGATTTGGACCTAAGATCCCAAAATTAGAGCAAATATATGTCACTTGTTTTTCTGAGTCTGTGTTACTTCACTTAGTATAACAATTTCTAGTTTCATCCATTTACCTGAAATTTCATGATTTCATCTTTCTTTACTATAAACTCCATTGTGTAAATATACCACATTTTCTTTATCTGTTCTGTGGTTGAGGGACAGTTGTTTCACATTCTTAACAACTTTTGCTAGTAGACTTTTGAAAGTTTTTTATTATAATGGGCATATGTTAAACAGCATAGCTCTCTACTTGCACTTTTCTGTGACCAATGATACTGACCATCTTTTCATGTTCTTATACATTAATATGGTTTTCACATAATATTAGCTTACATCTTTTTTTTTTTTTTGGTCTTTTTGAGACAGGGTCTTCCTGTAGCCCCAGCTGTCCTGGAACTCACTCTGTAGACCAGGCTGGCCTTGAACTCACAGAGATCTGCCTGCCTCTGTCTCCTGAGTGCTGGGATTAAAGGCTTGTGCCACCATGCCCGGCATTCTGCTTTTTAATTTTGTGTATTTGTGTGTGTGTGTGTGTGTGTGTGTGTGTGTGTGTGTGTGAGTATATAAACACCTATGGAGCTCAGAGAACAACTTTCAGGAATTCATTCTCACCTTCCACCATGTTGAGGCAGGCTCTCTTACTGTTTCTGCTTTGCTGCCTATGCCAGACTTGCTGATGGGGGGGGCGGGGGATACTAAGAGACAGATATTATCGAGGGTGAAATGGGAAAAATGGGGTACTTTACCTGGAGCAGGAGGAAGGAGAGTTAACCATAAATGACACTGGTATGAAAAAACAGAGGGAAATGTTCAAAAGCCTAATGAAAATTACACATACAATTGTGCATGAAGATGTACAGCTGAAGGCCATGTAACCAGAAACCTTGCCAGACAGATGAAGCCTCCCTTGAGTTGTTGATCAGGGTAGTCCAAGAGGCTCCCAAAATTATTGCCACAGCCCTTCATTTCTTCCCAGAACTTGAAGGGAAGACAGGACATACTTCAGACATTGGAGCAATGGAGCTGACATTGACCTGGAAGCCACCTCCCCTGAAGGCCAGCTCTCGGTTGTGGAAGACACTATGCAAGCTGCTAAGGGAGAACATCAATCAATAATTCAACCCCATCTTTAACGCTTAATAATCACAACAGTGACCAGCAACAGCAAACTATATTGGGGCAGTAGTAGCACTTTTATCTTGAGGGTAATCAACAGCTACCTAATTGGATTTAAAGCTCACTCAATTGGAGGGAACTCATATGTGGTACTGCAAACACAGCCAAACACACATGGCTGGAGAGCTCATAAATCTTAAGAGAAAACCCTAAGACTGTCACATCCATGAGACAAATGTAATTTCTTACTATATGCTAAATATGGATTGTTATATTTATAGACAAGTATGCCAGTCACAACTCTTCAAAGAAACTTCTTTTGAAACAGAGACTATTACAGAGTTCCACAACTGGTCACAAACAATGAAAAAGTGTCTGTGAGATGTACAATCCTAAGTGATACATCTACAATGGAACCTCTACGCCTAATACTCATGGAACATAGTGAAACGGGGTAGAGAGAATACAAATGCATCTCTCAATTCTCATCAACAAACCTCCCTCATGCAACAGAAGGAGATGAACACAAAGGGCCATGAATGACCAAGGCATAGAGAATAAGAGTTTTCAGAGTGTGGGTTTCTGGGCAGGATTCCTATATTCACCCACCTATGGCTCAGAGACCATTGCATAAGAGGGGGCAGAAAGACTGTAAGAACCAGGGGGAGGTGTATGACCATAAGGAAACAGAGTCTTACCAGCTCCTGGGACCTGGCTCATATGAGCCTACAGCAATGATGTCAGCATGCACAAGACCCATACAAAGTAAGTCAGACAGAAGCCCAGCATAGAACTGGATAATTGGGCAGCAGGCCCCATCTTAGCTGAAGAAGTATTAGCAGCTGATTACTGCTAGGTGAGGCTGAACTGATCTTCCATAAGGGAGAGACTCTAGATAGGCTGACTAAACCCCAGTGGATGAGCTTGCACTGAGGGATGTCTGGGGACATTAACTTGACTCAATAGGCCTTAACATATACCACAGAATAATACATGAAATCTGGTGGGGAGGGCGATAGGAGGGTGCAATTGGGGAAGGGACTATAAAGATAATTAAGATGTTTAGTAGGAAAAGCACAAAATTCAATAAAAATCTACTTTAAAAAAGAAAGGTAGGTAGAAGATGATGACAAATATAACTGAACTGATACCTAACTTGGTTCTTCCCACCCAAGGAATGCAAAAGGCAATTCTGCCTTAACCAGAGCTCCTTATAAACCCTTATCTATGCAGACTATCGGCTGAATGATTAATTTTTAAGTAACTTCTTTTAACTATTTTATTTTTGTGGGAATGCAGTTTCTAGGACACTATCTCAGTTTATTTACAATGAAAATAAGTTTAGTTGGCCTTGGACTCCTCTTGTAATCCAAATATAAACCTGTACTCCCTCATGGCCCTTTCCTTGTCTCTAGCCCAGAATAATGCATGTGTGTATGTGGAGGAAATATCAAGTGCAAAAAACAGCAAATATTGTTGAAAGCAAAGAATATCCCATTTGTACTGCAAGCAACAGGTGATATTAAATTGATAACATCTGTCCAAAAAAACAAAAATAGGTCTACCATATGATTTAGTTATACCATCCTTGGCTCAATCATGTTTGTTGCTGCTTTTTTCACAAGGAAATGGCAACAACCTAAATATCCCTCAGTGGATGAATGGATACTGAAAATGAAAATGTGGTACATTTACACAATGGAGTTCTATACATTTACATTTTAATAGCGTTTTCAGTTTCTCATGGGGTAAATTTGGGACATAATGGCATATGTATATATACATATAATATATATTCTTTATGTAAAAATACAACTATCTGTATTTTCTGCAAGTTTTGTGAAGAATGAGGGTTGGTTGTTATCAAAGGCATTTTTAGCATCTTTCCCTTCAGCCAAATAAAATGTCAAAGTAGTATATTTCCTATTATTAATTCCTTACATTTATTAGTATAATTTCATTTCAATAATTTCACAGTCTTATGGCTGTGTGATTCTTTTATTACATAATGCAGTATTTGAGATTCTCAGCCTGAATTTGGTTTGGGAACTTTTCCATGAACATTTATAAGCAATATCTACCCACAGATTTTTGTGTTAGGTTTAACAAATTTAGATACGGGTGTTACACTTGCTTTGTAAAACAAATATGCATGTTTCTTCCTTCTTGAGTTACTTATATGGCATTGGCACTAACTGGTCCCTAAAGTTTATAGGTTTATATTGTAAAGCCATCTGGCATTGCTGCTTTTTATAGAATAGCTCCTAAATTACTTTTATTGCTTCTAAACATAGGAGTCTTTGTAGGCTTTCTACATTTACTGATACTACTTTTGGTACTCTCTCTTCCTAATGTCTTTCATTTAAGTTTGCACAGAAGTAAGCAGAATGGTATATGCCCTTATTTGCCACTTGTCAGTAATTATTTCATATATTCCTGTTTCTTTTCTACCTGATCAAATTTTCTAGTCATTCATTTCCTTGCTGATTTTTTTTTCCAGGATTCTGGCTTACTTAATCTGCTTTTCGATTCTCCATGTCAATAATTTCTCCTTTTTAAAAATCTTTAGTATTTGCCTGCCTGTACCACCTCTGGGCTTAGTTTTAAGTTTTCAGTCTTTTAAGTGAGAGGTTTACTATTTATTTTTTCTTTGCATAAGATCCATTGTGCATAGATATTTGTAACTTACATTTTAATAGTGAACTGGAGCATTCAGTATTATGAAATAACTTTGTCTCTAATGCTTTTTGCCCTGAATTGTTCTTTATCTGTTATAAGACTCAGAACATCTGACTTATTATTTTGGCCTCTCTGCTATTTACTTACTTATCCTTTTTCCAGTTTTCAGCTTTCAGTTTACTGTTTCTTACATATAGCATAGGACTGGCTTGTGCTTCATAAGCCAATTCCAAAAGCTTTTTCCTTTAATGAACAAGCTAAGCCCTTTCATTTTTATGGATATGATTGATATAACAGATATTCATCATATCTTATTTCATATATTTGCTATGCATCATGTTCTGTTTTTATTTTTGTTATATTTCATTACATAAAACAGATTTTTCTCTTTCAGGTTCTTTCTTTTCCTTTACCTCCCTGGTTCCTTTTCCTTATCCTGATTCCTATAGTTATGTCTGGATACACACTCAACTTACAAGGATTTGGTGTTAGGATCCACATATGAGGGAGAACATACGTCATTTTGGTTTGGGGGGTTTTTTTCTGAGTCTATGTTACTGGGGTAAGGTGAAATCTTAAAGTGGTTTTAATTTGCATTTCCCTAATTACTAATGATGTTGAACACCTTTTAAGATGCTTCTTACCCATCTTTAATTCTTCTTTTGAGAACTCTCTTTTCAGTTCCTTGGCCCATCTCTTAATTAGGTTACTTCCTTTCCTGATACTCTGTTTTTTGAGTTCATTATATATTCTGGATGTTTAACCTCTGACAGATGTGTCACTGGTAAAGATTTTTCTCCCATTCTGTGGGTTTTCTCTTCACTTCCTTGGTTGCTTCCATAGATGTAGGGAAGCTTTTTAGTTTATTGAGGTGCCCTTGGTTGATGATTGACTGCAGTTCCTTA
>NW_008331831.1:785431-803911 GCF_000622305.1 Nannospalax galili
CCTCTAGTGACTATTCTCATACCCTTTGTCAAATATCAGGTGACTGAAATTGCATGTACTCATATTTCAGTCTTCAGTTTTGTTCCACTGATCTACGGTTCTATTTTTGTTCTAGTACCATGTTATTTTTATGACTATAGCTCTGTGATACAGTTTAAAATCTGGTGTAGTAATTCCCCAAGCATTGCTCTTAGTGCTCAGGGTTGCTTTGGCTATCTGAGGTATTTTGTGCTTCCATATGAATCATAGGATTATTTTTTTCTAATTCTCTAAAGAATGTCATTGGTATTTTGATTGGCATTGTATTGAATCTATAAATGGCTTTTGGTAAGATGGTCATTTTCACAATATTAGGTAGGAAACAGGTGTTAAGGAAGACATGGATAAAAATGGGGTTATTTTAAGGGGAGGGGGAGGGAGGGTTACAGAAGGAACCTTGGGGATAAAAGGTAAGAAGGAGCTCAAGAAAGGTGGGACCATAGGAGAAAAGTATTATTAAGGGAGAAATGGGAAAAATGGGGGCACTTTAAATAGGGAAACCATGGTGGGAGGGTTAGACAGTGTGGGAGATAAATAATGCCTAGCTAATTGGATAAACAAACAAACAACAAAAAACATAGGGAACCATATTAGTCCAACAACCTACTCACAAATTATACATATAAATAGTTCAAGGAACACAATATATGTGTAGTCAAGGTTTATCTGAGAACATGTGGTCTTTGCCCAAGCTTTATCTACATAGCACATGGTAATTAAAAGTACCAGACTGGTGGAACTAACCTTATTGGATGTTCAACAGCCATACTTTGAGGCCTATACTAATCTGGTCAGAGGGACTTAAAGGACAGTTTTTGCTCCTTGCCCTCCAAGGTTGACTAAGTTCAGGGAACTATGGGGCATCTCTCAAAATGTCCTGTAGCTGTGGTGAGTCACCTGTCCTCTTGAGGTGGAGGCATGGAGAGCCCCACTAGATGGACTTGAACCAGTATCCATTTTACAAAGAGGAGGGTCAACACAGAGGAAACATTTCCTGCTTCCAAGTGAAGCCATCCATGGTCAAGCAGGACCTTTGACTTAACTTCACATAGATGGAACTGGTAAAAGAAAGGCGCCAGGGGCTCCTCCCAAGCCCATGTAACCCCTTAGGAACAGATCCTTAAACAACCTTAAGAGTAAAAATAAATTGGTTTATCTGGGCCAACGAGGAAAGTATAACCAAAGATTAAAGGGATCAATGTAATTCTTTAAGAGTCTGTGTATGGCTAAAGGACACATAACAAGAAATAATGCCAGACAGGAGGTACCTTCCTTTGAGTTGTTGGCCAGGATGGCCCAAGAGACTCCCAGAAAGTAACCCAGCATAGAACTGGGAAAATGAACAGCAGACCCCAATCTTATCTAAAGGAATTCTGGCAACTGATGCTGCTAGATAAGGAAAAGCTGATCTTCCTAAAACAAGGAACTCTAAATAGGCTGACTAGACTCAGCATATGAACAAGCACTGGAGAACGGCCAGCTGGGGGTGCTGACAACACAGTGGACAGTAACAGGGGTTACAGGGTATATGGGCTCCAGTGGGGGTTGAGGGGGAGGCTATGGGAGGGTGCCATTTGGGATGTGAGTATATAGATGAATAAGATTGTGTGGGATGTTCTATATAATATACACAAAAAAAATCAACAAAATTTTTAAATGAGTTATATTTGTGGAAGAAGCATAAAAATTTGCTTCTTCTTAATTAGTAGAGGTAAAAAAAATTACCATTGAAATCTACCTGATGACTTTATATCTATGCTCAGGTGCCAAGGAGCTCAGAAAGTAATCGACTATGACTAGTAATAATCAGATATATACAGATTAGAAACACATGTGCAAACATCTAAGCGTTAGTTGCATTAAAACTGAGTTTTTCTGTGGTGGCTCATACCTTTAATCCCAGCGCTTGGGAGGCATAGGCAGGCAGATCTCTGTGAGTTCGAGGCCAGCCTGATCTACATGGTGAGTTCTGGTCAGCTAGGGCTACAGGGAGACCTTGTCTTAAAAAGACCAAAAAAAAAATTAAGTTTTTCTGTATGAAACAGTATATTTTAATAATGAAATGGAGATCTTTTTTAAAGGTTAAAACCTCATTTAATTTTATGTCTTATAGGGTTTATACTGAGTACAACATTGTATAACTGTGTTAATTCAACTGTAAACCTAAAAATTTACAGCCAATTTTGAAAGAGATGCATCTTAGCTCTGGAAATTGTTATTGAATATGTTAATGCTGTAATGAAATGCTTCTTCTAATTATGTGGTTATTAAATTTTAAAAAATTTAAAGGATTTTTCCGGTATTGAGGTTTGTATTTTAATTTGTTTGCTGCATCTTATTATGCTCATACATCCTATTCTAGCTTTTTGTTCAGCCATGATGTGTTAAATCCAGCACCCTGTGCATGCTAGCAAGCACTCTATCATTGAATCACACCCTCAGCTCCTAATAAGCTTCTTTTCTCTGTATCCTGGGCTACTAATTTAATTGGTTTCTTTTTGATACCTCTATTTTCTAGTAAATAGTAATAACCTGTTTTCTTCCTTCTCTTCTTTTAGTGCCTATTTGGTTGTATTATTTCTTTGTCAAAAAATATGATCTCTAATATTTCAAACCTGTCCCCCTTCTTAAATTTAGTCTTAGCTCTACTGTCATTTTCCTGAAAAGTCCTTTGTTGTCTCTAAGTTGGAGGAAACTCACCCATCAAATTTTTCAAGAAGTGTTCATAAGGACAAAGTCATCTTAATTTTCACTTATCTGTTCTTATCTCTGTCTTCCACCTATTCAAAGAAAATCACATCTATCTACATGTATAATACTTGCAGAAGCCAGGTCTGCTCAGGCTGCCCTTTATGATCCTATTCAAACATCTTCCTTGAAACTAGTGCTATGAAATGCAAAATCTCACCTCTCTTGAGTGTTTGGCCCTTTGAATTGTAACAGTGATTTTGTCTGTCTAGTGTGCTCTGTCTCTGTTTCCTTTTGTGTTCACAGACCCCTCAGGCTTCCTTCCACTCTCCATATGCATGGGTTGATAGCAACAATGAAAGCTCTGTTCAAAGTTCTTCTTTATTTTCTTATAAGAAGTAGACACTTGATGACAATTTCTGCCTCCTGGTGATGCTAAAAGTGTGGCTCCTGTGAGGTTTTATATATATACTTATTGATTTGGGGAGAAAATGGATGAGATGAGTTGGATTCAGCTAGTTATCATTATCTCCTAATCTTTAATGCTATTGATCTAAGTAGTTAGATCATTGGGTCTGGTTTTTTTTGGGGGGGGGTCTTTTCTAACATGCATCCTTATATGTGCTGTTCAGGTTCCATCCCTGTTACTGTCCACTGTGTTGTCACTGCCTCCCAGCCATTCCCCAGTTCTTGTCCATCTGCTGAGTCTAGTTAGCCTATCTAGAGTTCCTCATTTTAGGAAGATCAGCTCTTCCTCATCTAGCAGCAAGTTGTTGCCAATATTCCTTTAGATAAGATTGGGGTCTGCTGTTCATTTTCCCAGTTCTATTCTGTGTTACTGTCTGGGAGTCCGTTTGGACTGGCCAACCACTCAAAGGAAGATACCTCCTATCTGTCATTGTTTCTTATTATGTAGCTATTCGCTATACATATGGACTCTTAAAGAATTATATTGATCCCTTTAATCTTTGGTTATACTTTCCTTTTGGGTGTTTAAGACCATGCAGTTGGCCCAGATAAACCAATTTATTTTTACTCTTAAGGTTGTTTAAGGATCTGTTCCTCAGGGTTCACATGGGCTTAGGAGGAGCCCCTGGCTCCTTTCTTCTACCAGTTCCATCTATGTGAAGATAAGTCAAAAGTCCTGCTCAACCGTGTACCATACTAAACTAATTTCAAACTAAACAAATCCTTCCTCTAACTTGTCCATATTTTCTTCTATCACTTTTCAGCATCCTTCTGGAAGCCCCCTAATCAGTCTCTTTCTACCTATTCCACCAGACTACTTTTAAAAATAAAGGACATAATACTCCTCCAATATTAAATGTAAAAGCCACCAATTTCATCTCACTTGACTGGTCTCAGTATTGCCTAAATTCTTGTTCTGCTCTGTACCCACTTTCACTCCCCTGATCTATCATTCCATCCCTACTTCTTCAGACATACTGGCCTTCCCTTTATCTCACTAGACAGTGTCACACCTACCTCAGAGTCTTTCAACCTACTGTTCAGGTTCATACCATCAGAGGCATCCCCCAGACTTTTATAACTTTTTCCACTGCTTAAGTTTTGGTTCAAATGACAAGTTATCAGAAAAAGGGGGGCTTCTCAGAAGACTTTATTCAAAACAGCATAGCTGTACTTATCTGATCCCATTTTTAAGCTATGTATTTTTTTTTTATCTTTTTGAGGTAGGTCTCTTTTATAGCCCCAGCTATCCTGGAATACACTATGTAGAACAGGCTAGCCTTGTTCTTACAAAGATCTGCCTGCCTTTGCCTCCTGAGTGCTGGGATTAAAGGTGTGAACTACCAAACCCAGCTTCTAGGCTATATCTCTATTCTTAGTGCTAGCACCTTCCATATCATGTATTTATTATTTCTACCACCTAAAACACATATTCATGAGAATAAAGATATGATCTGTTCTTACTCAATTATATACCCAACACAGAAAACTACATGGTGCATGGAAAATTTATATAAATGCTGATTGAATAAATGAAAATAGATGGAATAACTTGATCTAATCGTAAGGATCTAGACAGAACATTTGCTTATTTCTAGCATTAGACAAGTTATGTTTTACTAAATAGGGTAAAGCAATGGAACCCATATTAATTCATTTTCCTCTTCAACTCAGTCTGAAAAAGACATCCAACTTAGCTGGCTTGGGAAAATATTACAGTGAGATAAGAAGTACTTTCTAGGGGCTGGAGAGATGGCTCAGTGGTTAGGAGCACTGACTGCCCTTACAAAGGACCCAGGTTCAATTTCCTGTACCCACATGGTAGCTAACAACCATCCATAGCTCCAGTTCCAGGGGATCCAACACTCTCTTCTGACCTCCACGGGCATTGCATGACACAGGTGCACTTACATACATGCATACACATAAACTAAAAATAATAAGCTACTATCTTAAAAGATGGAAGTGTGTATGCAGGAAGGACTATGTAGCTCGTCTGAGATTCTGAGAGGGTTAACTGGTATGGTGTTCACCTTTTATAGCTACTGCTGTCATATCCAACTTGAACCCTCAAAGTAAACCCATCAAACCACAGAAATCCAGCAGACTTGGTGGGGAGTAAGAGCAGTCAAGTCAGCATCAAAGTGATTCCTCACAACCATGAGAGATGATTTTTATCTTGTATGCCAGAGTAAGGAAAGAAGATAATGGTTATTGACACAATTTTTGTTTTCATTTTCTTCCATAAAACCTCAATTCAAAGGTCATTATTTGAAAGGGAAAATATTTTTATTTTCTGTAGTTCTGCAATCATATGGCATCTGTTTTTTCAAAGATGACCATGGGAAGTCCTGACACATGAAGCTGTTCTCTCATCACACAGATAAATAGGGGTGTTATGAGACAGGAAGTACAGTCTGGGTTGCTCCATACCCACATTCCCTAATTACAAATATCCTCCTCTGAGATTATATCACCTGATAGATAGTGTCACAGGTTCACTTACAGTAGGTCTGTTACCAATCAGGTGGGCAGGAGTCTTGGTGCTCTAATCAGAAAACATGATTAGACGAGAAATACTTCTAGTGATACCCATACTGAACCCTTTAATGTCGATATTGATGAGCAGAGATGAGTCTTGGTGCTCTAATCAGAAAACATGATTAGATGAGAAATACTTCTAGTGATACCCATACTGAACCCTTTAATGTCGATATTGATGAGCAGAGATAACACACTCTGCATTTTATTGCTTCAAGTTCTAACAACTTGAAAGTTATGACCCCAGGTTCTGGAAGCCAAACATTTGGAGTATTCAAGACAGAGGCTCATTGCTCTGAGCTTTCATGGCCACTTGGCAGCGAATATAATTCTCAGCTGTTAGCAGCAGCCACAGTGTCAGTAGTCAGGACCAGCTAATGTTATAGATCCCAAGTTTTTTCATATTGGGACCCTCAGCCTATAAAAGTAGCTAAGGTTACAGCTTGTGGGCCTTCAGTGTCAGGGCCCACTGATTTTGGGGTTTGCCAGCTCCCTTGAACTCTTCCATTGATCAGAGCCCATAGATCCTCAACCTGGGTTTTCCAGAGCCTTCTGCCTTCTATGTGTTTCTGCCATCCTTCATCCTTCCCACCTGGTTCCTGGTGTTACATCAGAATTTATATACTCACATTTAAGGAAGGGATTGGTGCTACAATCCGCAAATGAGGGGAACATACACTGCTTGCTTTTCTGCATTTGTGCTACTTCACTTAGTATAACACTCTCTAGCTCCATCCATTACCTGCAAATTTCATAATTTCATCTTTTCTTACTGCTGAGTAGAACTCCATTGCGCAGATGTACCACATATTCATTAACCATTCATCAGCTGAGGAACCTTTGGGTTGTTTCTATTTCTTAGCTACTGTGAAGAGAGCAGCAAGAAACATGGATGTACAGGTATCTCTACAGTACGATGAGTCCTTTGGGTATATGCCAAGGAGTAGTATCACTGGGTCAAATGGTAGGTTCATTTGTAGTTTTTTAAGAGTTCTCCACACTGCTTTCCATAGGGGCTGAACCAGTTTGCACCCGCACCAGCAGTGGATGAGTGTTCCCCTTTCCCCACATCACCTCCTCTAATTACTAGGGATGTTGAGCACTTTTTTTTTTTGGTCTTTTTGAGACAGGGTCTCCCTGTAGCCTCAGCTCGCCTGGAACTTGCTTTGTACACCAGGCTAGCCTTGAACTCACAGAGATCCACCTGCCTCTGCCTCGCGAGTGATGGGATTAAAGGTATGCACCACCATGCCTGCCTTAGGATGTTGAGCACTTATTTCTTCATTTGAGAACTCTCTGTTTAGATCTATCACCCACCTTTTTATTGGGTCGTTTATTTTCTTATTTCTTTGTTTTTTGAGTTCTTTGTATATTCTGCATATTAATCCTCTGTCAGATGTGTAGCTGCTGAAGATTTTCTCCCACTCAGTCGGTTTCCTCTTTGCTTCCTTGGTTGTTTCTTTTGCTGTACAAAACATTCACTACGTTCTTCACAGAACTTGACAAAATCATCTTAAAATTCATACGAAATCACAAAAGACCCCAGATAGCCAAAGAAATCTTAGGCAAAAAGAACAATGCTAGGGGGAAATCACCATACCAGATCTCAGATTATACTACAGAGCTATAGTCATAAAGCAGCATGGGACTGGTACAGAATAGACACGTAGATCAATGGAACACAATACAAGACCCAAATATGAGTACATATAATTTCAGCCACCTGATATTCAACAAAGGTGCTCAGCACAGAAAATGGTGGAAAGATAACATCTTCAACAAGTGCTGCTGGCAAAACTGGATCTTGACCTACAGAAGAATGAAACTTGACCCTTATCTCTCACCCTGCACAAAAGTCAACTCCAATTGTATCAAAGACCTCAATATAAACTCTGAAACTCAGAAACTGCTAGAAGACAACATAGGCAGCACCCTCCAAGATATAGGTGTAGGAAAGGACTTTCTAAATCAGACACCAGCTGTTTGGACACTAAGGTCAACAATCGGTAAATAGTACCTCATTAAATAGACTTCAGTAGTTTTAAGTACAATTGTAGAAATCCACATAATTCATTTCAGAATATTAGAAATTATGGTTAAGCTGAAACTCCAAATACAACAAATATCTACATTTCAGGTGCCTAATGTCGGTTATAAATAAGAAGCTCATAAAAGAAAAAGAAGGGGAAGATGCGTCCATATCAGCAGAAGCTCCGTCGCTAATTTAAGAAATAATTTTCCAGCCCATGAAATTTTTCTGAGTATTAACAAAGCAGTTAATCACAGAAACTTCTTCTGACTCACAGTGACTATAATAAATGGATAGCATTTTTCTTAATATATGCACAAATGCCTCTAATAACCTAAATAATAGTTTATATAGATTCAGTGGAGTAAATGCACTTCTGAAAACAAAGTCCATCCTGTTGTACTCATGTGTTCTTGAGACACTCAAAGCGGTGTCTAACCTTTTAGGGGGAAAATCTATAAGAAATCCCCAGAGCGATTCTCAAAGCAAAACAGGAAAAAAAGAAGAATGAAAGTTAGGAAGCTTTCTGAAGCTAGGGAAGAAAAGGTCAATGTCATAAAATCAATGACCTGACAAGACTAAATATTGTAAGTCTCTCCATTGAGTCCCAGCTCTAGGTTAGTTAGTATTACAACTCTTGAGCTACGTGCAGAAAAATGTCACAGATGGTAAAATACAAATAAATAGAATTATGGAATGCCTTATAGTCTTTCCTGCCAAGTTTTCTACCCATTAATTCAAATTTGGCTTTCCTAAAATAAGAAGAAATTGTTCTTCAGCTCCTGGGGAGAATTTTTGTTTGTAATATTCACTTTAAAATAAGTTTCATTCCACAGAATGATGTTCCCAAACTAGTTTGAAGACCCCAAAGCTCACATTTTTCCACATTTGTTGGATAGACTCCTTTAATCATAATTAGATAAAACTCAATTAATTAGAATTTAGGAAGAATCAGGAATGGGGAATACACACATGTGGCATACTTGTATTTCCTCCTGAAATCTTATCACAATAATTTTATTCATCCTAAGTCTTGCACCAGGCCCTCTAACAAGCTAGACAAATGCTCTACCACTAAAGTATACCTCAAGCCCCAAGAACTATTTGTTAAGAGAAATATACAAAGATAATTTAAGTGGGAAAAAGACAACAGCAAAGATGTTGTATTTGTTATCAGTGTATCAGTACAAGAAGATTAGAGCTCTCAAGGATATTTTCACTAGATGATACCAACACATTTAGCAAATGATGGCAAAGTAGAGGTAGGTAGTGGGGCAGCAGTTGATAGGGTGGAGAAAAGAAGCACTTTAGAATTAAGCCCCTTGGACCGAGACAGAGGAGAACACAGAGGAGTTCTTCTGCTAAAAAGTCTTTCAGTATCATTCACTTCATTCAAATTTGGTATTTTATGAAAGTAAAATTTCACATAGTAAGTTAACATTAAAAGAGGGAATTTTAGAAATGATAGTAGCACCTCTCATGGAATGTGAAAGTTTGGGTTGAAAAGTCTGTGGAAAGGTTAATGTGATGGACATTAGTACTGTTAGGTAACCATCTTCTGTTCTCCCCTAGTCTGGGATGTGCTTCACAGCTCCCTTGTGGTCAGATGGGGCAAATAACTACTCCTAGGTGATGATTTGTGAATTGGAGTGATGCGTAGTATTTCTGACCTGAGCATTTAATTATTAGTGAGAAGCTTGTCACAGCATGCTTACTTCCCTCCATCATTGTGAGCAACAACATTTAAGAAGGGACCTCTTAACCTGTACACCTGTGACCCTGCGTAACTATGATGAACAAAGTCCTCTGTACTGACCCTTGTATATGGGCATGCATAAGAAATAAGTTAGTATTATTTAAACAACTGGGATTGGATGGGCACTCTTTGATAGCACCAAGTATAGTTAGTCACCTCGGTAGAATCAGAAACACATCAGAACCTAAAGGATAGTCAGGATCAAAGACTCCTTATCAACTTCCCGCTCTCCCTTTCCGCAAATGTGCCTGTCTCTCCCTGCCCCTTCATTAAGCAGCAATATAGTTGCCAACAGCTCCAGGGCTTCCACATCCCACAGGTTCCTTCTCCTGAAAGACATTAACTTTCATTCATGTTTTTAGTCAGACATCTTCATGGCTAAATATCTGAGTCACTGAGAGAGGTCATGAGTCAGAATCAGGAAATGACAAACAAGAGCGTATATAAATCACATGACCATATGGCTGCATTACCTGTCATCTGGCTGGAGTACTTTCATGCCACCTGGATAGAATTCTTGATTTGGCAAGAAGCTCTTCAAGGGCTGATCTCTGGCAGCTTTTGTATCACTGCATTTGTCAGTGAACACTGCAGCAAACAGACAGGAATGACAGCATAGAGCTGTTCAGTTTTCCTGCGGGCCCTGGTCACCAGAACTCTCGTCTCTAAAAATATTGTAGCTCATGTATACGTGTGGGGAGTCAGGATTCCCTTGGCTGCAGATGCTGTTGCAGCTTTCAGGCGGCCTAGACATTAGAATTTCTCAGCCCTTGATACCAGCCATTATGAACATTTAACTAGAGCCTAGAATCCTCTGAGATCCTTGGTACTCAAGCCTTGCCAGATCTCTAGAATTCTTCTGATGACTGAAGCCTGAAGTTTCTCTTCTCTCTCTTCTTTACAGCCTTAGGTCCCAGGTCTCTACCCTCTTTGACAGTCTTTCTACTGATGCCATGCCCCTTGCTGCTCTGGTCACTCTTTGTACTTAGCTGCTTTGCTTCATCAGCTGGCATGCATCCAGCTGCTTTGAGGCTTTCACAGCCTGGCCTGCCACCTGCTCAGCTGTGGCTGCCACTGAGGCTTGTTTCATGGCCTCTGTCATCACTGCCATACTGCTATGTCTGACATGTTCATCTTCATGTTACCAGTTCAGTCAGCTCTATAAAAAGTAGGGAAGAAATGGCCACTTGAAAGAAGTCTTTTATTGGCCCTGACACTACACCACCAGAGAAGTAGCAGAGTGTCTCAACTAACTCATCAGGAGAGCCTGAACAGCTGGCTAACATAGTCACAGAAGAGAGGTTTGGACCAATCACAGTACATTTCACTTGCCAATGAAGGTTTGTGTTTCCACCATTCATAGTAGTCCTTTTGCTAGGACAGGAAGGAAAATGTTCCCTTTTTAGCCTTGGTGGAAAATGCAGAAGGACCATTTGCAGTTCATCAAAGTTTGTGTTAGCAAAAAGTCTGGTTCAAACTGTTTTATACAGCCCAGACTGAGGTTGTTTCTTCAGCAGACTGGGCAACCAGCTGTGATGAGCATGTAGTTTCTCAAGGTATCCATGGAGTATTCAAGATGTCTGGTGCTAGCAGCATGGTATTGAGCTGGGTGGTTGGCTGACAGTCCTTTGCCCAAGGCAGCAAGGCAATGTCAAACAGCTTCTACTGAGGGACTAAAATTGCCCATCCCCCAATATTTACAGGAAAATGAACATCAGAAGGAACAGTTACAATAAGAACTTAAAGGATTTAGTGTTAATACTGATAGTGCAATTACTGCATCTTAATGATGCTTAACAACCACTCGGTAACATAGGAAGAAGCAGGTCTCCCTATCTGTCCCAGCTCCTTGAAAATGGGCATCCGCTTTACATATATTTAATAACTTGAAGTTACAAACAATGCTGACTACTGATCCTAACTTATCTGAATCAACCAAGGCTTGCTTATTAGTTTGAAATCTGCCTTATAGTGTTAACATGCAACCAAAGTTAAGACTCACTATAGTCAGTGCTCAAATATTTGTTGAATGAATGTTATAAAGTATTTCCACAGCTCTATTAAATGTTTCATTTGTATACAGGTGTCATCTTTAACTTTAGGGAAAGCATGTAACTTTGAGGACAGTGACCATTAAGGAGATACGTTAGTCCTCCTTGTACCTTGGAGAAGCTCCAGGCTGAACAAGATCAAGTACAGTGGATCACTTGTTCTCTCTCTCATGACTGCTGTCTTAAAAATGAGAAAAAAGTATTTGTCTTACAAAATTGTGGAGAAAGGATACTAAAGACATCTTTTTCTTTTCTCATGTTCATGCTCATAGCTTTTAGATTTGTGACTAACCTGCTGATAATGCACTATCTCTATAATAAAAGTATGCTGAACGATGAATATCCATTCTGTTTGACAGAGCAGGTTACATTTGTTCCTCCTTTCAGACAGACTTCTCAAATATGTATGTTACAGAGGCAGGGGGTATAAAGGAAGGAAATAATGTGTAGCAACTGATTCTAACTTTCAACAGTGACACCTTAACTCTGCATTTCTTTTAAATATGTGTTGGTGGGCCTGGAGAGATGGCTCAGCGGTTAAGAGCACTGACTGCTCTTGCAGAGGACCCGGGTTCGATTCCCAGCACCCACTTGGTGGCCAGGAACCATCCTTAACTCCAGTTCCAAGGGAATCTGAAACCCTCTACTGACCACCCCCCCCACCCATGGCATTGCATGACACGGGTGCACTCACATGCAGGCAATACACTCATACACATAAAATAATAAATAAAATACTTTTAAAAATATGTGCTGGTGTCTCACTAAGCTTTCACCTTCCCGCTCTCTGTTTTTTCACGGTCTCTTACTCAGGGTGCTATTGGACAAACTACATAACATTTTTATCTGAATTTTTCATTTTATATCTTGGGGGAGAGGGCAATGGAAAAACTTACAAAGAAACGAATACCCAGCACCCAGCTCTGCACCACTCGGCCTGCAATTCCAGATCACTTCCCCGCCTGCCCACATTCTCCATTAACTTTTGCCCATGCATCTTGGGCCCTCAGTCTCGACCCAAGATGGTAAATGCCTCCTCTCGAGTCCAGATGGGTAAGATACCGGGGCCATCTTTCTCTCCATGTAGAGGCCCACCAGTCAGGCTTCTGTCCCAAGATGGCTCCCAGAAGCCCCGCCCCTTGGAGGAACCAGGCCCCTGGGACACAGTTGGGATGTATGCTGTCTCTTAGTAATTAAGGTGTGCAGTGGATGATGAATATTTACAGCATCCTTCTTGCTGAGTAAATAGTATTTGTTCTCAGAGGACTATTTATTACCTAGTTAATAAAAATGGGTTTAGGAAGATTAAAAACTCTGTAATGGCCTTCTAGGCCTTTTTTCCATTGATGTTCTTAAAACAAATGACTAATATTCCACAATGTCACCATGACTTTTAAAGGGACTTTAAACTGAAAATAAAATCCAGGAACAAACTCTTCATCCCTTTTAAACCCCATGTCTCAGCAGCAGTATGACCTAAAAATTTGCTATTGTTTCAGAATGAATAGTTGATCAAATCTGGATGCTAAATTATGTAATATGAAATATTTATATAATTACATTATTGGTTTGACAACTCAGTTGAGTGGATTTCCATTTTCTGATTTAAAACATGTAGCAAGCCGTAACTGTCATTGAAACTAATTTACAGCCACCTTTGAAAGAGATATATCCCTGCTCTGGAATGTGTTATTGAATATGTTAAAGCTGTAATGAAATGCTTCTTCTAATCATGTGGTTATTAAATTTGAAAAAAATTTAAAAAAAAAAACTTGAAGAAAAAAATTTTTTTTTTAGTTAAACTGCTGGCCAGGGCTGGAGAGATGGTTCAGTGGTTAAGAGCCCTAGCTGCTCTTGCAGAAGACCCAGGTTTGAATCCCAAAACCCACATGGCTGCAAACAGCAGCTCATAAATCCAGTTGTAGGGGATCCAGTGCCCTCTTCAGTTCTCCTAGAGCACTGCTGTATAACATGGGCACATTTACATATATGTGGACAATACACATTAAGAATAAAAATAATCAAAAAAGTAGTAAAACTTCTGGCCAATTTTATTCACCTAGCCAACAACTACAGCTACTACAAAAATCAATGGTCATGTTTAATTCACTTTTTGATTAACTATTGTTGAAAGTTATTATCAGTGGAGCCCAGTGGAGCCTCAGGAGCACTACGAAGGGTTTTCCACATCATAATTATTTTTATTCTAATGCTAAGCTCCTTTTGGCTGTATCTGTTCTCATTCTTTCCCATATTCAGTTTTCCGGGGGCCACATGATCCATGTGCTAACTACAGAATAAATGCAGAGATGAAAGCTTGGCTATACCTACTAAGGGCTTTATTAAAAAGCACTACAATGTCACTCATGTGTCTGAACAGGTTTTTACAAAACAGTTATATTTCACAAGAAGCATGCTGTTTCTATGATCATAAATAATATATAATATAGTTATTTAAGAATAAGCCTAACTTAGTTTTTATATATTTTTGCTTTTTTTGGTATATTTCAGACAGAACATCCCAAACAACCTCATTCATCTTTATACCCACATCCCAAATGGCACCCTCCGATAGCCTCCCCCCACCACTGGAGCCCATATACTGTCATCTCTGTTACAGTCCACTGTGGTGTCAGTGCCCCCAGCCATTTCCCAGTGTAAGTCCACCCTCTGAGTCTAGTCAGCCTATCTAGAGTCCCTTGTTTGAGGAAGATCAGCTCTTCCTCATCAAGCACCAACACCAAGTTGTTGCCAGAATTCCTTTAGATGGGATTGGGGTCTGCTGTTCATTTTCTCAGTTCTATGCTGGATTACTGTCTGGGAGTCTCTTGGGCCACCCTGGCCAACAACTCAAAGGACAGTATCTCCGGTCTGGCATTGTATCTTGTTATGTAGCCTTTAGCTAAATCCATGGACACTTTAATCATTGGTTATACTTTCCTTTTGGATGTTTAAAACCATACAGTTGGCCCAGATAAACCACTTTATTTTTACTCTTAAGGTCGTTAGAGGATCTGTTCCTAAGGGGTCACAGGGGCTTAGGAGGAGCCCCTGGTGCCTTTCTTTTACCAGTTCCATCTATGTGAAGATGAGTCAAAGGTTCTGCTCAACCGTGGCTCGCTTCACTTGGAAGCCTAGAGGAAACGTTTCCTCTGTGTTGACCCTCCTCTTTATAGACTGGATACTGGTTCAAGTCCATCTGGTGGGCTCTCCATGGCCTCCCTGAACAAGAGGACAGGCTACTCACCACAGTTAAAGACATTTTGAGGGATGTTCCATAGTGCCCTGGAACTTAGTCGACCTTGGAGGGCAAGGAGCAAAAACTGCCCTTTAAGTCCCTCAGACCAGATTAGTGTAGGCCTCAAAGTATGACTGTTAAACATCCAAGAAAGTTAGTTCCACCAGTCTGGTACTTTTAATTACCATGTGCTATTTAGATAAAGCTTGGGCAAAAACCAAATGTTCTCAGATAAACCTTGACTAGATATATATTTTGTCTATTCAAGTCCTTGAACTAGTTGTATGTATAATTTGTCAGTGTGTTGTTGGACTAATATGGTTCCCTCTGTTTTTTTAATTTCTAATAGGCAAATATTCAGAGACATATCCCATATAAATAAATGCCCAATAGAATTCTCAACTATTCTTAGAGTGGAAAGGGATTCTGAAAATAAAGATTAAAGCCTTCTTCCTTAAAATAGTGGAAATGATTGTCTCACAAAATTTCTTTGTATCTATGTATGGCAATTTCAAAACAGCTCATTTTCCTATTTATTTAATATTGGCTTGTTGCTAATAGTAAAGGTTCTTTTATTTTAACTATTAGATTTCTTTAATAGTTGGGTTTTGGATGTTTGGGGGTTTTGTGCTTGCTGTTTTTATATTTTAGTGAATTTTTGTGATTTTCATACATTATAGTTTGGTGGTATTTGGATCTGCTCCTCTATCCACAACTTCACCCACTGCCTCTCCTTCCCACCCAAATTAATGTACTCTTTTATGTATATAATACAGCCTAGAGGGTCTGATATGTGTCCCCATATGTCCCTCATCATGTATGCATCCACTGGAGTCTGGTCAACCTACCAAGAGTGCCATCCTTGTAAGAGATTGTCCAGAAGCCTTCAGTTACCAAAAGTTCCTTAGAATAGGTTGGAATTTCTTACCCACTTCCCTGTGTCTATGCTGAGATTTTATCTGATTTGAGCTTGCATAGGACTTGTGCATGCTATCACCATTGTTATGAATTCATCTGCATATCTGACAAGCTGTCTAGAAGATTTTCTTTCCTGGTGGTCACCCACCCCCTCTGGCTCTTACAGTCTTTCAACCTCCCCCCTTCCACAATGATCCCTGAGACGTGGGAGGCAGAGGTTTGAAAGAGGTATCCTAGTCAAAGATAAGCACTCTTCAGCCTCTTGTTCTCTGCACATTGGCCAATTGTGGGTTTCTATGTTAATCACCATCTGCTACATAAGGAAACTTTTCTGGTATGCTTTGAAAGATGCATTCATCCTATATGTAAAGGTTGCACTGAAGATGTGCCACTTAGGGTTAAGTATATCATAGACACTTCTCTACATTTTATGAATCCTGGAATTCTGTAATAGTCTCTCTCTGTTACAAAAAGAAACTTCCTTGATGAGGGGTGAAGGTACACTTGTCTGTAAATATGAGGATGTATATTTAGAATAAAGTAAGAAATTACATTGGTCTGGGGATATGACAAAAGTAGGCTTTTTTCTAGGATGTGTGACCTCTCCAACCATGTGCATTTGGCCTTTTTACAATACCACACATAAGTTCCCTCCCATTGAACTGGCCTTATTCCAGTTGTCGCCTGTTGATTATTCCCAAGATAAACTTGCCACTATCGCACCAATAGCAATCATTTGCTTCTTCGTCATTGTTTTTGATTAGGCTTTACAGCACAAACTAGAACTGATCTGGAAGCCTCCTCCCTGAAGAATAGCTCTCATGGTATCAAAGGATATTATCTAAGCTGTCAAGGGAGAAAAGGATATTAGCTAAGCTGTCAAAGGAGGAAACCAATCATTTTACAGTGTAAGTCAGTAGTCTCCTGCCTTTCAGCATGTCAGTCCAATGTCGTCTAGGCTTACCACCTTTCACTCCACACATGTATTTGCTATTACATCTTTATTTACTGTGTGGAGGTCAGAAGACAATTACTAGGAATGAGTTCTCAAATCTACCAAGTGGGACCTGGGGATGGAACTCAGGTTGTCAGACTTGGTGGCAAGTTCTTTTACCTGCTGAATCACTTGGCCAGTCCAACATACACATCTATTTCAGGGCACAAAAGGTTTTTTACTACCATAAAGTCTGACTCTACCTAATAAATATTGATGCTATGCATAGAATAATGTGAAACATAGCTTTTTGTACATCTTAAAGATGTTAGTCCTTGATAAAAAATAAAATTATACATAAAAGTCCCACATAGGCAGTGGTCAAGTCTAGAGAAAGACACTCAATGATTCTGGCTAATTTCAATTCAAATTCAGAAGGGTTTGCTTGAATAGTTTCTACAAGAGAACCTCACAATCATACATACTTGCTAGATAATTATTTCACAGTCACTGTGTCTCCAAATATGGAACTCTTAGCTGATGATTGACTTTCCAATTTCAATACAACTATTACCTATAGGTTTCTTTCTATCTTATACTTTATACAGTAGATGAAGTGACTTTAATCTGTCAGGGCCAACAAGAGAGCTGATTTACTCACACTAATTTGAGAACATCATCCAAAACTGTCCCCTCAATCAGTTGTCCCTCTTGACCAGACCTTCCTATCAGCATGTAATTAGCTGAGATTTCCTCCATCTTGAATTTGCTTGGTCCTACTTAACAGTTCAGCTGTATATAACTATGTTTATTTCCCCAGTATAACTTCCCCCACATTTGTTGCTTGCTGCTTCTATTTCCCGTCCCTCACTTTCTCCTCATCTCATACCAGTGAGGCTTTCCCCCGTCTATCAATGCTGAGCTTTGCAACATCTACTATTTAATCCCTAGATCTTCTTTTATCTTTCAGATGTATTTGGCACAGTTGACACACTACTTCTTCCACAAAGAAGTTCAACATTTGGCCTCCAAAAAAAACTTTTGGGGATTAACTTCTGTTAACAATGGTCTTTCTGCAATCTTTTCTAGTCTACTGAGAGCTAAGTACTTCATATTTTAGACTTTGGACCACTTCCCCTCCCCATAGTACACTCAGCTACTCATTTATAAAGTCACGCTTTCTTTTCTAAATAAAAAAACTAATTCATTGAGAATGTCATACATGCATATAAGGTGTTTTTGTCAAATCCATGCCCACTCCCTCACTTTAACTCCTCCCATATCTCCCTATCACTTTTTTGTGATAACTTCATGTACTCTTTCTTCTTCTCTGATTTATTTATTTATTTTTATGGGGCTTTTGGGTACTCTAACATTCCCCCCTCTGAAATGGTAACCCTAAAATCTTTTAAGGATTAGGTACAAGCTCCCAAATACTTTCAACATTTTTGGCCTTTGGAACAGAGTATGATGCAAAGAGGCCCAAGAACATAGCGAGTTTTAGCCAAGAAATTTTCTTTGAGGTCTTTTTAACCTAACTGCCTAGCCAATTCCTACCTCCTATTCTTATCACACTATCTTCTAAAGAGGTTATCCAAATTGCCAATAGGGCCTAGGGACACAGACCACTCTGGCCTCTTCCATGCTGAACAGGGATGCAGGGAGACACAATTGGAGTACCCCTTCAGTGGATCTATCTAAAAGACTCCCAAATTGCATAGCTCTTATCTCTAAAGGTAAAAGAAAGTCCTTGAATCATGAATAGGAGCTGTGAAGGAGAAGTAAAAGCAAGAGTAATTAGCATTACAAGTTCTAGAC
>NW_008331831.1:804072-808802 GCF_000622305.1 Nannospalax galili
TAGAATCAGTGTCAGTTCCCTCTCAAAGGCTTCTAGATAGGGGAAGAAAACAAATTTAGACATTTTTAAACACTAGTTGGTTGTCTCCCTTACCTACAGGTGGCAGTTTTGGAGACCAAGATTTGAAGTCTTACATCTGAGCAGCACTTTCTGGTTAGGAACAAAATCATCAATGAGAAATAATTGTCTAAACAACTTTTTATATAGACTTAAGCCTAATGTCTGGGAAGAGTAACCCCTTGAACTCTCAAAGAAATCTACTGATGACTTTACTCTTTGGTTATACTTTCCTTTTGGGTGTTTAAGACCATACAGTTGGCCCAAATAAATCAATTTATTTTTACATTTAAGGTCATTTGAGGATCTGTTCCTCAGGGGTCACATGGGCTTGTGAGGAGCTCCTGGCTCCTTTCTTTTACCAGTTCCATCTATGTGAAGATAAGTCAAAGGTCCTGCTCGACCATGTCTGTCTTCACTTGGAAGCATTAATAAGATGTTTCCTCTGAGTTGACACTGTTTGTAGACTAGACATTGGTTCAAGTCCATCTGGTGGTGTCTCTGTGGCCTCCCTGAAAAAGAGGACATTTTGAGAGATGTTCCATAGTCCCCTGGAACTTAGTCGACCTTGGAGGGCAAGGGGCAAAAACTGCCCTTTAAGTCCCTCTGATCACATTAGTATAGGCCTCAAACTATGGCTGTTAAACATCCAGTAAGGTTAGTTCCACCAGTCTGGTACTTTTAATTATCATGTGCTATGCAGATAAGGCTTGGGTAAAAATCCAAATACTCTCAGATAAAACTTTACTTGATATATATTTTGTTCCTTAAACTAGTTGATTAAACTGTGACCATAGGAATTTTAAGATTATGTGTATATTATTTTTGTCTCATCTTTATATATCATAACAAACCTAAACAGATCTTCGTCACTTGCCTAGGCTTTCTCATTTTTCTGTCTATTTTGGAAAATATCTCCATTCCCATATCATTTTAACATCTTTTACATTCTCATTTTCTTTTTTTAAAATAATTATGAGCTGGGCATGGTGGTGCATGCCTTTAATCCCAGCACTTGGGAGGCAGAGGCAGGCAGAACTTTGTGGGTTCAAGGCCAGCCTGGCCTACATAGCAAGTTCCAGGACAGTTGGGGCTACAAGGAGACCCTGTCTCAAAAAGACAATAATAATAATAATAATAATAATAATAATAATGATAATGATAATGAGACATAACAGCATTAACAAATTTTCTGCCTGTTGTGAGACTTCTTTTCCTGGGAATGCTACCCAAGCAATGGTTATTCCCTTTTAAGGTCCTAGTGTCAAGTCAATGTTTGATTAAAATTTTACTGGGGAACCAATGAATTTATTGAGCTTACTTACCGAGATAACTGAGGGGTTGCTGAAGTGTATGTATGAACTGAGAGTATGCACACTGGAAAGTCTTTACCCAACATGGGTCATGCCTTCTCTTCCTAGCCTTCCCCAGATTGTATACTTTAGCCCTCTCCAAATTCAGAAGGCCATGTGTGATTAGGGTCAAATTATATACAGTTGGCTGGGAAGACTGGCTGGATAATCTGGTGAGGGTCCAATGACCCTGCTTGGCCCTCCTTTAATGAATGAGCACAACCATCAACAAGCCCAATTGTGACGATGTTTAATGATCAGGCTCAGCTGAAGTCATGATGATGGTAGTTATTTCGTGCAGAAAGGGCTGCTGTATAGCATCATCTTATTGAAAGGACCTGAAATTTCAAAGGATTTGGTGTGAGGGCCACATATGAGGGGAAAACATTGTTTTTCTGAGTCTGTGTTACTTTACTTAGTGTAACAGTTTCTAGATTCATCCATTTACCTGCAAATTTCATTATTTCATCTTTATTTACTACTGAATAGAGCTCTATTCTGTAAATAGACCACATTTTTGTTAACCACTCATCAGTTGAGGGGCACTTAGGTTGCTTCTATCTCTTAGCTATGGTGAAAAGAGCAGCAACAAACATGATTGTACAAGTGTCTCTACAATAGGATGAGGCCCTTTGGCTATATACCAAGGAGTGGTATAACTGGGTCATATGGTAGGTCCATTTTTAGTTTAAGAGTTCTCCACACTGTTTTCCATAGAGGTTGCATGAGTTTGCAATCCCACCAGCAGTGAATGATGGTTTCCCTTTCTCCACACCCTCACCAGAATTTGGTATCATTTGTTCTCCTGATCCTAGCCAGTCTGACTGGTGTAAAGTGATACCTTAGGGTGGTTTTAATTTGTATTTCCCTAATTACTAAGGATGTTGAACAATTTTTGAGATGTTTTTTAGCCATCTTTATTTATTCCTTTGAAAATTCTGTTTAAATCTTTAGCGTATCTTTTTATTGGTTCATTTGATTTCTCAATTCTTTGTTTTTTGAGTACTTTATATACTCTGGATGTTAAACTTCTGTCAGATGTGTCACTGGTGAAGATTTTTTCCCATTCTATGGGTTTTCTCTTCCCTTTTTTTATTCTTTTGCTGTACAGAAGCTTTTTAGTTTAATGAGGTCCCACTTGTTGATTGCTGACCTAAATTCCTGAACAACTTCTGTCCGATCTAGAAAATCCTTTCCTACACCTACATCTTGTAAGTCACTGCCAATATTTTGTTCTACCAGTTTCAGGGTTTCCAGTTTCACATTGAGGTCTTTGATCCATTTGGAAGTGACTTTTGTGCAAGGCGAAAGATAAGGATCTAGTTTCACACTTCTACAGGTATAGATCTACTTTTGCAGCACCATTGTTGTTGTGTGTTCTTAGCACCTTTGTCTAATATCATGTGGCTGAAATTGTTTGTACTTGGGTTTGTATCTTCAACGATGTTCCATTGATCTATGTGTCTATTTTTGTGCCAGTACTATGCTGTTTTTGACTATAGCTCTGTAGTATACTTTGAGATCTGGTATAGTAATCCCCCCAGGATTGCTCTTTGTGCTCAGTGTTGCTTTGGCTATCTGGGATCTTTTGTGTATCCATATGAACTTAAGGATTTTTTTTTCTAATTCTGTGAAGTATGTCATGGGGATTTTGATTGCCATTGCATTGAATCTTTATGTTGCTTCTGGCAGGATGCTCATTTTCACAATATTAATTCTTCAAATCCATGAGCATAGGAGGTCCTTCCATCTCCTGGTGTCTTCCTCAGTCTCTAGCAATTTAAAATTTTCATTGTAGAGAATTTTGGTGTCTTTGGTCAGATTTATTCCAAGATATTTTTTGCAGCAATTGTGAATGGGAGCATTTCCCTGTATTCTTTCTCCAATTGCTTGTTATTGGTATATAGAAAGGCTAACTCATTTTTGTAGCTTGATTTTATAACCTGCCACTATACTGAAAGTGATGATAAGTTCTAGGATTTTTCTGGTGGAACTTTTGGGATCTCTTAGATATAGTATCATATCAGCTGCAAAAAGTGATAGTTTGACCTCTTTTTTTTTCCAATTAGTACTCCTTTAATTTCCTTCTGTCTTATTGATCTAGCAAGAATTTCAAGTACTATGTTGAAAAGGAATGGAGATAGTGGATATCCTTGTCTGATTACTGATTTTAATGGGAATGCTTCCAGTTTTTCTCTATTTAGAATGATGTTGGCTGTGAGTTTGTTGTATGTAACTTTAATTTTGTTGAGGTTTGTTCCCTCCCGTCCAATTCCCTGTAGGACTTTGAACATAAATGCATGCTGAATTTTGTCAAAAAGCCTTTTCTGCTTCTATTGAGATGACAATGTGGTTTTTGTCTTTGAGTCCATTTATATGATTAATGACATTTATTGACTTGGGTATGTTGAACCAGCCCTGCATCTCTGGAATACAGCCTACTTAATCATGGTGAATGATCTTTTTGATGTGGGTCTGTATGCAGTTTGCAAATATTTTGTTGAGAATATTTGCATCTATGTTCATTAAGGATATGGGTCTATAGTTTTCTTTTTTGGTTGTCTTTACCTGGTTTTGGTATTAGAGTGATGCTGACTTCATATAAGGAATTTGGAAATTCTCCCTCCATTTCTATCTTTTTGAACAAATTAAGTAGTATTGGATGTAAATCTTCTTTCAATGTCTGATAGAATTCTGCTGTAATTTCATCTGGTCCTGGGCTTTCTTTAGTCAGGAGGGTTTGTATTATTGTTTCAATTTCTTTTTGTGTTATGAGTCTGTTTAAGCTGTTAATCTCTCCTTGGTTTAGTTTTGGTGGTTTCCATGCCTTTAGATATCTGTCCATTTCTTTTAGGTTTTCAAACTTAGTACCATATAGGTTTTTAAAGTATTCCATTATAATGTTCTATATATTTCTGGTGTCTGTTGTGATGTGTCCCCTTTCATCTCTTATTGTGTTGATTTGGAGGTGCTCTTTCTTTTGGTTAACAGGCCTAACATTCTTTCAATCTTGTTTATCTTTTCAAAGAACCAGCTCTTGGAATCGTTGATTCTTTCTATTGTTTTCTTTGTTTTTATTGCAATAATTTCGGCCCTGATTTTTGTTATTTATTCTTGTCTGATGAGTTTGGGTTTCATTTGTTGATTTTCAAGTATGTTGAGTTGCAATGTTAAGTCATTTATTTGTGTTCTTTCCGATTTTTTAATGTAGGCACTTAGAGCTATAAACTTCCCTCTAAGAACCGCTTTCAGCATGTCCCAGAGGTTTTGTTGTGTTGTATTGTCCTTTTCATTTAATTCCAGGAATACTTTTATTTCTTT
>NW_008331831.1:808922-812587 GCF_000622305.1 Nannospalax galili
CAGAGGCCCAAGTCAGATGAGGATCAGATGCTCTCAGGATTTCTCCTAAGGTCTGGCTCCCTCCAGGATAGATTTTGGCCTCAGGAATTTGGGGGTTGGGCTGGCCTGGGAACCAGGCCCAGAAAAGATGCTGTCTAGGGCAGCTGGTGGCCATGCCACCCAGAGATGCAAAGGAAGATGGGGATGGGACATGGCCCCAAGGGCTCCTGGGGACTGCACTGAGGAACTGGGTTGGTCTGGATGCAAAGGATTGGAAAGAGGAAAGGTCAGCCTCGGTGTCCAGGAAAGAAGCTCGTGGGTCGTGCAGGCTCAGGGAAGCAGACGGAGGTGATGGCAGGGCCAGGCCCAGAATCAGTGCTCCTGGTGACTCGAGAAGGAACTGAGTTGGTCTGGATGCAAAGGATCAGGATGCAATGGTGGTTCCCCAGGTGTCTGGGGCACCAAGAGAAGGAATGGGACAAGACCCAGACTAGGAGGAGAGACCGGCAGGGGAGATGGGAGGGTGAATGATGCTGGGGGAGTCAAGGTGTGGAGGGTGCGATTGACTTACCCCTGGGAGAGAGAGGCCTGTGGATTGGAGCATGGATTTTGTTTCTTAAATCATTCACTTAGCCTGTGTCTTTTGACTGGCGCATTCAGTCCATAGATAGTTAAGGTTATTATTGAAAGATGTGTATTGGTTGCCATCATTTTGATTACTGTTTGTGTTCTCTGTCTAATTTTGTGTTTCCTAGATTATACCTTTATTTATTTTGTTTCATTATCCATGGGTAGGGGGATGGGTATGGCACAATTAGGGGACGCTTAACACCATGTGGAGGCAGGATCAAGGGGCTCTCAGGAAGTCCCCTGCATTCTCAGGCCTCTGCCAGAGGGAGGCCAGAACTCAGCACTCTCTGGTGGTGGGCTGAGATCAGAACCGCTACACCGATGTAAGTTCAAACCCACCCTCAGTCATGCTTTCTTTTTAATTTGTACATTTTTGTTTATGAGTATGTATGCATCTGTGTTTGTGTTCTACATGTATGTGGGTGCCATGGAAGCCAGAAGAGGGTGTCAAATTCCCTGGAGCTAGAGTTACAGATGGTTTGGAGCAGCCCAATATGTGTGCTTGGAACTGAACTCGGGTTTTCTAGAGGAGCAGCCAACACTCTTACCCACTGAGCCATCACCCCAGCTCTAAAATAATGGGGTTTTTTTTTTAATGATAATCATTCTAACTGGGGTTCATTGTAAAAGTTTTCATTCAACTATAATAGGTATTTGACCATACTTAGCCCTAATTGCCATATCATGTACTCCCTCCCCTCCTCTCCCTTTCTCTTCATAAACTACCTTCTACTTCCACATCATACTCATATTTTCTAACACAGGTTCCTGTGAGAGAAAGTATGTTTATTTCTCTGACCTCTAAAGATTTTCCAATTTAAACATATCTAAAATTCAAATCTAGCATCAACATATGAGAAAGAATGGAGAGAATGTGACCTTTGTCTTTCTGGGTCTCGGTTACCTCACTCAGGATGATTATTCCCAATTTTATCTGTTTATCTGTAAATTTCATTATTTCATTTTTCTTTAGCAGTAAGTAGAATTCCTCTGTGTAAGTGTACCACATTTTTATTATCTGTTTAGCAGTTAAAGGACATTTAAGCTGTTTCCATTTCTTATTGTGAAAAGAGCAGTAAGGAATGTGGCTGAGCAAGTATCTCTTTGGTAGGCTATCAAATCCACTGAGTATATGCCAAAGAGTTTCGTAACTGGATTGTATCCTAGATCTACTTTTAGTTTTTGATAATTCTCCACCATGATTTCCAAAGTGCCTATACCCATTTGCAACTCCACTAGCAGTGATAGGGAGTTTCCCTTTACCCCCATTCTGGCCAGGATTTGTTCAGTTGTTTTCTTGATCTTAGACATTCTAAGATGAAATCTCAAAGTAGTTCTAATTTGCTTCTTTTTTTTTTTTTTTTTTTTTTTTTTTTTTTTTTTTTTTTGTTTTTTTTTTTTTTGTTATTTTTTTTTTTTTTTGGTTTTTTTTGAGACAGGGTCTCCCTGTAGCCCCAGCTGTCCTGGAACTTGCTATGTAGGCCAGGCTGGCCTCATCTGCCTCCCAAGTGCTGGGATTAAAGGCGTGTGCCACCACGCCCAGCATAATTTGCATTTTTATAATTTCTGAATGTTGAAGACTTTACAATATTTCTTAGCCATTTTTATTAAAGTGGAATGTTACCTCAATATATGTTTTACTGCATTTCCCTGATGGTTAAGGGTGATTAAATTGTTTTCATGCATGGCCATCTCCCCACCTCCAGGAATAGACCCAGATTGTACTGCCCATGCTGCAGACAAGCCTGATGAGTTAACTGGAATACTGCCAGCACACCCACTGCCATCTCCATATTCAAAGTCCTAGCTATAACTGCCTACCTCACACACCAGACTAAAATCACTCCTGTTCCTCCAATTAAAATCAAAAGTGAGAATCTGAAGACTAGACGAACTCACTATTAATCCCTGATTGGAAATCAACTGAGCTATGTCAACAATAAAAACAGGACCATATTTATGCTCAACAAGAGCAGGCTAGAATTTCAAATCAGATGTACAACCAGCAAAAGAAGTGTATATGCCCAGTTCATATTGTAAAAAAAACAAAAATAATATGGAAACTCAAGTGGGCATGTTCCCACCAAATCCCATTAGTCCTATAGAAATGTTCTACAATGAGAACTACCCAGAGGAACTCCAGGACACAATTTCAAATACTCATCAACATGGTCAAGGAATCAAAGCTTTAAAGAACGTATCAACAAACACCTGAACAAACTCAACAAAGACAGAAATAACCTCCTGACTGAAGTCCCAGAAAATACAGATATATGGCTGAAGGAAACCACTAAGGCTATTTGGGTTTGAAAACTAAATTCAGGAAATAGGAATAATTAATGAAACTCAAACTGATTTGAGATGGAATTGAAAAACTCAATAACCCAATTGGAATTGAAACACTCAATAATCCAATTAAAATAAGTTAATTAGACTGCTCAAGCAATGACTATGAATTTTTTAAAACATAGGAATGGAATATGCAGGAGGTGTGGGACAATAGAAAAAGACCAAATTTATGAATTCTAGGCATAGAAGGAGAAGAAGCTCAAGTCAATGGCACTGACCAGATCTTCAATAAGATAAGAAAACTTTTCAAAATTACCATACAAAAATACCCATACAAAAAGCACAAGAACACCAAATACATAGAACAAAAACAGAAACTCCCCATGGAATATCACAGTAAAAACATGCAGATCAAAAAGGGTACTGAAAGTTACAAAAGTAAAACAACTTACACATAAAGGAAAACCTTCAGAATAACACCTGATTTTTTTTTTTATCAAAGTCAAAGGAGAAAGCAAACTCTTCCACGATATAAATAAATCGATGTCCACCGAACCAACCCTATAGGGAATACTGGAAGCAATACAATAGATTGAGGAAAAGATTAAACATATCCAAGAGGCCACAGAAAGAAAAAAAATGAAACTATAATTGCAGAAACATGAAAAAGAACTAAGAACACAAACAGAAAATAAAATGACAGTAATCAGCATACATACCTAAATAATTTTAAACATCAGTGACCTCAATGCCCCAACCAAAAGATA
>NW_008331831.1:814108-815772 GCF_000622305.1 Nannospalax galili
GGTAGGGTAAGACATCCCCATACAAATACAAGAAGCACATAGAACACCAAATAGACAGGACCAGAAAAGAAACTCCATGGCACATCACAGTAAAAAAACACTAAATGTACAGAACAAAGAGAGAATACTGACAGCAGCAAAAGAAAAACAAGTCACATACAAAGGAAAACCCATCAGGATTACAGCTGACTTTTCAGTGCAAACTGTGAAAGCCAGAAGAACCTGGACCAAAGTATTCCCAGTTCTAAATGGCCACAGATGCCAACCCAGGATACTTTACCCAGCCAAAATGTCCATTATAGTTGAAGGGGAAAGAAAAATATTTCATGACATAAATCGGCTGAAAGAATTTATGTCCACAAAACCGGCCCTTCAGAGAATTCTTGAAGCAATACAAAGAGCTGAAGAAAGGAATGACTACATCCAAGGGGCAACATAAAGAAACTAAATGAAAGTTTAACAGTGGAAACACACAGACCAAGAATGCAAACAGAAACTAAAATGACAGGAATCGAACACATCTTTCAATAATAACTGTAAATATCAATGGACTGAACTCTCCAGTCAAAAGACACAGGCTAGTTGAATGGATTAAGAAACAAAATCCATCTTTTTGTTGTCTGTAAGAAACCCGCTTCACCCTCAAGGACAGGCACTACTAAGGTGAAAGCATGTAAAAAAATATATTCCAAGCAAATGGTACTCAGAAAAAAATTCTAATGAAAATCCATAAGCCAAAGTCACAAAGAAAAAATAACATGAAAAACCCCAATAATACGTAATTCTAATACTTGACAAAATAGGCTTCAAACTAAAACTAATCAGAAGAGATAAAGAGGGCCACTTCATTCTGATCAAAGGAACGGTTAACCAAGAAGATACTATAATCATGAACTATATGCACAAAACTCTGGTGCACCCAACTTCATAAAAACAGTACTACAGGAATTTAAGACACAACACTGGAAAATTAAAAAAAAAAAAAAAAACCCTCACTAAATGCTGAAAATTCGAAATGATTCCATGTATCCTAACACCATTAAGAATGGCAAGGATCAAAAGAACAATTGACACAAAACTCGCTGTGGATGTGGGAAAGAGGAACCCACTGGATTGCTAACTGCTACCTTGGAAATCAATGTGGAGAACTATTAAAAAGAATAAAAACATCCAAAAAACCATTCTCAACTGATCACTCTGGGTGAGGGAGAGTAGATATCCTTTAAAGGAGTGATCCTAGATAGGCTGACTGGACTCCAATGGATGAACTTGCACTGAGGGACATCTGTGTACAAATGCTTAACTGGATAGAACTTAACGTATTTGAAAGAATGCATGAAACCCATTGGGGGGGCCTTTGGTGGGTACAGATGGGAGAAGGGGCCTAATTTAAGATTCATTATATGAAATGCACAAAAACTCAATAAAATATTTTTCATTTAAAAAACTAAAAATAAATTTAATGGTCTAGTTATACCACTTCAAAAGACTCACCCTACTACAGAGATGCTTGTATACCCATGTCTATTGCTGCTTTTTTCACACGATCTAAGAAGCAGCTTAAATGTCCCTCAACTGAGGAATGGATAATGAAAATGTGGTACATTTACACAATGGAGTTCTATTCAGCAGTAAAGAAAGACGAAATCATGAAATTTGCAGGT
>NW_008331831.1:816100-846766 GCF_000622305.1 Nannospalax galili
TAAAGAAAAAAAGTAATCATGGAATTTGAAGGGAAATGAATGGAACTGGAAACTGTTATATTAAGTAAAGTAACACAGACTTAGAAAAACAGCCACACATGTTCTTTCTCATTTGTGGATCTTAGGTCCAAATCCTTAGATGAGAGTATGTAATAGCAAGTGAGAAGCACAGAGAAATACCATGTAGTGATGGCTTTCATAATAGCCAGTGGTTGAGGGGGGCTGATGCCCAAAAGAACTCTTGACCCCAAGGAGAAGCAGGTACATAGGAAGTACCCTACAAGATATAGGTGAACTTAAGGCCTTTTAAAATCAGACTTTGTTCACTCAGAAACTAAGATCATCAATTGACAAAGGAACGTCTGTGCAACAAAGGAAACGAGCAATTGAGTGAAGAGGAAGCCCACAGACTGGGACAGAATCATTGCCAGCTATACATCTAATAGAGGATGAATTTCCAGAATATAAACAGAAATCAACCAACCAAAGAAATCAATCAATCAATCAATAAAGAATCAAGAAAACATATGACCCTATTACAAAGGGGGTTACAGATCTAAAGAGAGAATTCTCAAAAGAAGAAATAAAAGTGGCTTTAAAAATACCTTTAAAAGTGTTCAACATCTATAACTAGAGTAATGCAAATTAAAGTTTCATCTTACCCTTGTCAGAATGGCTAAGATCAAGAAAACAAATGACAACAAAGGCTGGTGAGGGTGGGTAGAAACCCTTATTCACTGCTGTTGGGGTTGCAAACTCATGCAGCCACTGTGGAAATTGGTGTTGAGAACTAAAAATAGATCATATCTACCATATGATCCAGCTACACTACTCATTGTCATATACCTAAAGGATTTGGTATGGTACTACAGAGATATTTGCACAGCCATGTTTGGTGCTATTCTCACAATAGCTAAGAAATGTAAACAACCTAAATGTGCATTGGCTGATTAATGGAAAATGAAAGTGTGCTACATTTAAACTATGGAGTACTACTCAGTGGTAAAGAAAAGTGAATCATAAAATTTGTAGGTAAATGGACAGAACTAAAAACTGTTATACAAAGAGAGGTAATCGAGACTCAGAAAAACAAGGGATGCTTGTGGTCTCTCATTTATAGCTCCTAGCTCCAAATCCTTAGATGTGAGTCTATATCCTAATGTAACCACAGGAGCCAGGAAAATGGAAAGTAATCAAGTGGGGAAAGGTGAGAAGGAGCTCGAGAGTGGGGCATAGTAGGAAACAGAGTTATAAAGGGGAACTTGGGGAAAATGGAGGATACTTTAACCAGGAAGGAAGGAAAAGGGTTATAAGTAAAGCTTAGGTAGTATGAAAAAACAAAGAAAAATGTAGTGTTTAATGAGCCTACTCAAAAATATGTCATATAAATATGCGTATGTATATAGCTGATAAGGTCACATAAGAAAAAACACAGCCAAGCATGGCAACCCTCTCTTTGATTTGATGGTAAGGAGAGTACAAGATTCCTGAAGTAAGCTGTTGCCACAGTCCTTGGCTGTCTCTGAATTTGAAAGAAAGATCTTACTACTGAAGATATGACGCACCTCTGACAAAGGATTTGGAGCAACTGAACTGGAACTGACCCAGAAGCCTCCTCTGAAGACTAGCTCTCACAGTACTGAAGGTATTATGCAAACTACCAAGAGACAAAGACAGTTATCCTACCTAGCTATAAAGTCTATGAACTACAACAATGACTAGTCCAGCAAACTGTCTCTGTTGGTGTAGAAGTGGTACATTTAACTTGGGTGTGATCAATAGCTGTCTAATAGGACTTAAGGCCCAATCAGTGATAGGGAATTTTTGCATGGTACTGTAGACATCACCGAGTACAGATAGCTAGAGCAGTCACAGACCCTAGAGAAGAATCTACTTCTGTCACTTCCCTAGACCCACGTAATTTTTCACTCTAACCTAAATACACATCTTTATATTTATAGACAAGTACCTCTCACTACTTATCAGAGAAGCTTCTTTCTTCAGCAGCTGGAAACTATTTAAAAGTTCTACAACTGAGCAAATGCAGAGAAAAAGTATCTGTGAGGTGTTTAACCCTGGTCAAATGTAGAAAATATGTGTCTATGAGGTGCCCAGCCCTATCTACAATGCAATCTCTACACCTCAGGCTCAGGGAATATCACAGAAGAGGGGACAGAAAGAATGTATGAGCCAGAGTAACAAGACATTGGCTGCTAGCTAATGCATTCCAGACATGCTAGGGAAGCTGTACTCCTGAAATCTCCACAAAATGGAAGTCTAACAAGATCTGCATAATGACAAAAATCATTTGACATGCCAAGGTGGATGGGGAGGAATGTCATGGGATCCCATCTCAAGATAGGAAGCTGTAAGCAGACAATGGATGCTCAGGGAGGAAAAATCAGTTTTCTCCAGGGACCACAGCTTTAAACACAGGTACACACAGTACCACCAAATGAATTTAGTGCATTATACAACTCTATATAAATTTATGTATGTATATGTAACTATAATAAAGACAAGAACTTGAGGGGGATATAGGACAAGTTGTGGAAGGCTGGGAGGGATGGAAATAATGAAAAGACAATATTCATGTATGAAATGCTCAAAAATAAACCTAAAAACTAAAAATATATATATAACAGGGTGATTAGGTTTGCAATTCCTAAGGAGACTACTCACCTGAACTCCAAACTCTCATATCTAATTGCCTTCTATGATTTTCCACTCGAATGTACAAAACATCTATATCATGTTTAACTTATCCAAAGGTGAATATATTCACCTTAAAATTTGTTTCTTGCTGTATTAATTACTTATTTTTCCATTGCTGTGACAAAATACCAAAGCATCTTAAAGAGAAAGGTCTATTTTTTATGGCAGTGCAGTGATGTCACCTACATTCAGTTGGATCTCTCTACTTGGTTAAACCTTTCTTGAAACACTCTCAATTGAGCTGTGTTTCTATGTTGATTCTAAATCCAATCAAGTGGACAACAATGGTTAACCTCCACACTCACCTTCCAGTTCTCCATCATCTTCTACAACTCCATCATCTCATTGCTCAGATCCAAACCTTGTCCAGACACGGTGATGCATACCTGCAATCCCAGCACTTGGGAGGCTGAGGCAAGAGAATGGTGAATTTGACACTAACCTGGACTACCAGAAACAAAAGAGAAAAACATAAGCCAAAGCTTTGAGTTATCCTCAACCAGTTCCTGTCTCTCTCAACCTACATATGATATGTCAGGAAACCTCTCAAATTGCCTTTCATCAGTTTGGGAGGGGATCTGATATTAGTATTCTAAGTACAGTGAAAACTGAAATTTAGACACAAGGTCAAATAAGACAGGGATCTTGCATACTTATGTATCAATTTATTATAAAAGATAAAGTCAGTTACTGTCATCTTAACTATGCACAGTTAAAGGTTATATGCAGAAATAATCTGGGATACTTAATAACTGAATGAAGTAAAAGGAACTTCAGCTCACCCAGAATTTCTAAATGATTAGAGTATGTGAGCTTTTCTTGATCATTGTTCATTGGCATTTAATTTACACATGGATGCATGAATAATAATCAGTGATACTAAAATGCAAAGCGACATCATTAACAATGTTAACAAACATACTATAAATTATACCCTCCCCTCAAATACCAAGTCTGTTGGTTCCACAAGGAAATAGAACAGATTTTTCTATGACTGTCATGTCCTGAGACCACTATTCACTACACTGTACCATATCTACTTTTTTTTATTTCTTAGGGAAACAACTGACTGGCCTCAGCGCTGAGATTATGCCATCCCCAAGAAAAATTTTTTGCTTGTTAGCTGTAAATTGCATAAATAACCAGTTCTACTTTAGGCTGACTTCTTTCAGTCAGCACGGACATGATATAGGTTATTAGGTCATGTACATTGTAATCACTATACATTCTAATCTACAGCATGCATATTATTTCTTCATTACCAACATCTTTCATTTTGATGAATTATAGTGTATTATAGTATCTGGCTGTGTTGAACTACCAGGACCAAAAGCAACTTACAGAAGAAAGAGTTTATTTTACCTTATGTTTCCAGAGGGCTGGAGCCCAAAATGGTGGGAAAGGCATGGCATGCTGGCAGGAGCAGGAAGGTCACCAATCACTTCTTTATCTGTACATAGGAAGCCAAGAACGAATAGGGAGTGGGTGAGACTATAAACCCTCAAAGCCTGCCCCAAGTGATGTACTTCCTCCAGCAAGCCTTCACCTCTTGGGGTTCCATTACCTCCCTAACAGTCCCGGGAACTAATGCTGATCTACACAAGTCTATGTCTACAACATAGAGGGTAGACATGACTTCTCAGTCCATATACCACTGCTTCTTTTTTATAGAAACAGGTCACTCTGTCATCAAATAAGCTGCCCTAAAAGACAAATTTGAGGGAAAATTTCTTTCCTTATGAGTTTATTATTTACAGCCAGTGGTTTCAGTGATTGATTTTGTTCTGTTTCATTATATAATTGTTTTATGTGGTTTCCAATGTGCTCATGGGTTTTCTGAGATTCCTGAGTAAATGGAGTATACTATAGTGCATACAGGAAGGACTCAGGAATGCCACTGTCAGCCATGTCTGAGGACAAAAACAAATAACCCTTATCAGGAGCAAATAACAGAGTTGATTTCCCTATACTGAGCTACCTGTCCTTCAAACCAAATATTGCTAAGCTAAAGGTTTCCAGCATTTCTGCCTAGGATCCCATGTTAATGAATAATGATTCTTGGGCATGATAGGGAACTAGACACAATAATTAATCTTCTTTGAAAATTCAATATTTCCACCCTTCACTTTGTAATGTTTCCTGATAAAGAAAAAACTCTACACATCTCTTTTAAAATGTATGAGATAGTATCTGCATCCAAAAGTACACTCCTGCATGTTATGTACTTCAGGAATTAGGTGAATTTTCTCTCTAAAAATGTTCACTTTGGGATTTATACCTGCCATCGTTCAATTGTCCTCATCCATATTCATGATGCAAATAGAAATTCCACAGAAATAATTGTCTGTGGATGGTTTTATTTTCCTCTCAGGAACTACAAAAAAGAAAAAACTGTGTTGTTAGCATGAAGCCCACAATCATTTGGCATTACAGTAAATAAAATCATTGTTCCAGAAGCAACTAGTAAAGGGTTAAACTTATGAATGTGAATTCAAGAGTTTTTTTCTAAGTGATATAATATTTCAAAGAATCAAATTTAATAAGCTAATAAGAACGTTAAATGATTACCATGTCTACTGTGAGTCAATTTAATTCAGTGTTGCACACATGGTAAACCTCTTGGCTCAGCACTTGGCCAAATAATTACCTTATTAAAGGAAGACTGCAAATGTAGCTTAAAAATCTTCATGGACTCGGGTTTTCCCAAAAACCAGGCTTTTCCCAAAAACCAGGGTTTATACTAAATCTATCTATTTTATACTTAATAACAGAACATGGAAGCTTTACAATGTCATTAGATTTAGAGCAAAAAGAGACTATTGTTAAATAAGTGCACGTATCTAAAAATTTTAAAACATGACAATTTATATTTACAGTTCTGAACATTTTATACATTCAGAATGTGCAATCTTGTATATGTAAGAGCAGGAAATTCAGTTAAGATCAGAATAGAAGGGCCCCTTGGAAAGGGATTCTCAGCCCCTATTGAACATACGAATCAACTGGAAACTTTTAAAATCATTGATGCCTACATATAATCACTAAGGTTCTCGCTTTAAAATGAAGAGGTGATAATGGCTAGGCATTATTACTTTATAAAATCTTTCCAAGTCACTGTACTACTTAATCAGAGATGAGAAATCATTATTCTAAGCAGTGGAAACATTATATATGGTGTCAGTTTTAGAGCAGTGGGGTTCTGTAAATAGCTCTATCCTCATTACTGAGTAAACTGCTACTGTTAGGGACAAACTGGGGGATTTAGTCACTCTGCCATATATCCAAAGCTAAATTCACCTACAGTGTTCTTGGTAAGAGATAGCTCATGCCATATTTTATTCCCTGCAAAATAGGAAAGTCTTCATCTTTCCCCACACCTTTGATCTTTTGATAATTAGGATATAGTGTTAATTCTACCCATTACTTCCTGAGTTGATTAGAGCATTGAACTCCTCTTCCTTGTGCAAGGCTTTACATATTTGGAGATCTGTATCTCCACCTTTCATTTCTGGGCTTGTTTCAAGACATGATCTGAGTTTTCCTCTCATCAGAATTCCTCACTTTTAAAGATTTTGAAGTCTATTTGTGCTCTTTTATAGAGCAATGTATAGGCTGCCCAATGATTATCATTAGATATAAATATGCACACAAATTTTAAGTTGCAATGGAAGATAAAAGCACAGATAGATATCTGAACTGTGCAAGACTCTTCATCAGCCAAGAAAACCAGGCATCTTAATACATAGACCATGTGGGTAGAGAAAGAACAAGGCTCCTGAGCATCTCTCATTTATCTTCAGATGGATACTTACAGCAGTCTTCATCCTACCCAGAATTTCTTACAGACTTTGACTGATGGGATTTACTAGCTAACTAAAGGATGAATGGGAGATCTGAGGGGTTACTTTTGTAATGATTTCTTATCTAGGGCTGCTTTTAGCTGGATATACACCAATTCATCTAGATTTTTTTATTGTAAATTAACATATAATTCCTGGGCTTCAGCTGGGCTGAATAGTGGACATCAATCATTCAACCAAGCAGAGCTACAGGCTAGTAAGCAATCACAAAATGTACTGACTTCTGAGCACAGACTTGCCTTGTATGCACTTGGCATTACTCACTGCATAATTAAACTGCATCATAGTACCAAGAAAGGCGTTCACAGAGCTGTGTCTGAGAGTTGCTCTGTTATGCTGTTGCTAATGGCTTTTCTTTGCTAATCATATGTAAAACAGGGCTCAATAATGTCCTATTTGTGGGCCCCTATTGCTCATTATGAACAATACTTTCTTCACTGGCTTTGGTTGAAGTCTCTCTGATTAATCCTTAATAGATTAGTATTTCCTAAAATAAATAAAAACTTGGCTTTCAGACTTTCAAGTCCCTCTGGACATGGCTTCTCGATAGTAGGAAGTAGATGTTACCAAGGGAGGAATGGAGAAAATGGGAGTACTCAACTGGGAAGGGAGGAGGTAAGGACATACAAGGAACCATGGGAGTAAAGGGGACGAAGGAACTCAAGAGAGGGGGAACAATAAGAGACAGGTTATCAAGAGCAAAATGGGGGTACTTAAATTGGGGAAGGAGGAGCAAGGAAAGATTTTTAAAAAGCTTAGGTGGTGTGAAAATCCAGAGGTAATACATTATCTCAACCCCCCCCAAATATGCATACAATATCTGAACATGAGTGTATGTGTATACCTGAAGGCTATATAGCCAAAAAACACAGTGCCAAACAGGAGAAACCTCCCTTCGAGTTGTTGATCAAAGTAGTCCAAGAAACTCCCAAAATTACATAGGTTATTCCCACAATCCTTGATTACCTCCCAGAACTTGAAAGTAAGACCCTATTGCTAAAGACATTGTAAGTATAGCCAAATACACATGGCTAGAGAGGTCATAGATCCTAGAGAAAATCCTATCTCTATTAGATATCTAGAAAAATGAAATTTCTTACTGTATGCTAAATATGAATCCTTATATTTATAGAGAAGTATACCATGCATCACTCACCAAAATGCTCCTTTTTGCAACAGATGGGTCTATTACAGAATTCCACAACTGCTCACATACAGAGAGTAAGTGTCTGATAGATGCAAAGCCCTAAGTGACACATCTACAATGGAACCTCTACACCTAAGGCTCATGGAACATAGAACAGGAAATATAGAGAACACTAATGCATCTCTCAGCTCTCATCAATGAACCTCCCTCGTACAAACAGAGTTTGATGTACACAGAAGGCCACAACAGACCAAAGTATAGAGAATACAAGACTTCAGAGTGTGTGTTCCTGGATAGGACTCTTATATTAAACTTCACCTACCCATGGCTCAGGGATCATTGTGGAAGTAGAGATGGAAAGATTGTAAGAGACAGAGAGACAGGGTTGGTGCATGGTCATAAAGAAACAGTCTTTCAGGCCTCTTGGATCTTGCTCATAGGAACTTACAGCACTGGTGACAGCATGTACAAGACCCATGCTGACTCAATTAGATAAAAAAAGTCCAGCACAGAACTGGAGAAATGGGCAGCATGCCCCAACATTAGCCAAGGAACTGTTAGCAGTTGATTACTGCTGGGTGAAGGAGAGAGAGTTAATCTTCCAGGGAGTGACTCCAGATAGGCTGACTACATTCCAGTCAATGAAGTTTCATTGAGGGACATCTGGGTACACAAACAACTGGACAGGCCCTAACATATATGGCAGAATGCATGAAATGCAGTGGGTGGTTGCTATGAAGAGGTGCTGGTGGGGAACAGAGGTCTAAATATGATTAAGATGTTTTGTATGAAATGTACAAAAATTCAATAAAAATAGACTAAAAAGAAGCTTTTAAATTTCATGTGATCCCATTCTTCAGTTGCTGGACCTAATGCTTACATTATAGGAGTCCTGTTCAGGAAGTGCTTTCCTGTGCCTGTAAGTTCCAAATGTATTCTCTACTCTCTTCTATCTGATTCAGGGTACTGGGTCTTATTTTGAGGTCTTTGAGCCATTTGGAGTTTAGTTTTGTGTGTGGTGAGACATGGGAATCTAGTTTCATTCTTCTACCATGTCCTTATTCGGTTTGACCAGTTCCATTTGTTGAACAAACTGTCTTTTCTCCAGCGTGTATTTTTGGTTCCTTCATCAAAATTCCGGTAGCTGTGAATAGGTGGATTTAAATCCGGGTCCTCAATTCTATTCCACTGATCAATTTGTGTCCTTATACTATGCTATTTTCATTATTATAGCTCTGTAGTATAATTCAAAATGAGGGATAGTAATGCCTCTAGAATTTTTTATTATCCTGATTATATTGGCTATCCTGGGATTTTGTGTTTCCATAACAAATTTGAGATTATTTTTGAAATTTCTGTGAAGAATTATGTTGGAATTTCAAGGGATATTGCCTTGAAGATTGCTTTTGATAGGATGGCCATTATCACAATATTAATCCTACCAATTCATGAGCATGGACTATCTTTCCATCCTCTGGTATATTCAGTTTCTTCAATGTCTTAAAATTCTTATTGTGCGGGTCTTTCACTTCCTTTGTTAGATTTATTGCAAGGTGTATTATGGATTTTAAAGCTACCATGAATGGGATCATTTCCCAGATTTCTTTCTTGGTGTTTGCTGTTGTTGTGTAAGAAGGCTACTGATTTAGGGGTGTTAATTTTGTCTCCTTCTACTTTGTTGAATTATATTATCAGCTCTAGGAGTTTTCTGGAGGAGTATTTAGGATCCTTTTTGTATAAAATCATATCATCTGAAAATAAAGATACATTGACTTTGTCCTTTCCAATTTGTATGACCTTTACCCCCTTTGTATTACTGTTTTAGCTAATATTTCAAGCACTATATTAAACAGGTATAGAGAGAGTGGACACCCTTGTCTTGTCCCTGATTTTAATGAGATTGCTTTCAGTTCTTCTCCATTTAATATGATGTGGATTTTGTAATACATTGCCTTTATTATGTTGAGATATGTCCCTTGTATGCCTAAACTCTCTAAGATTGTTATCATTAATGGATGTTGGATTTTATCAAAAGCCTTTTCTTCATCAAATGAGAGATCATCTGATTTCTGTCCTTGAGACTGTTTATATGGTAGATTATATTTATTGATTTACATATGTTGAACCATCCCTACATCCCTGGGATGAATCCATTTAAACAAACTTGATCATGGATGATAATGTTTTTGATATGTTCTTACATTCAGTTTGCAAGTATTTATTGAGAATGCTTATATCTATGTTCATCAGAGAAATTGGTGTGCAATTTTCTTTTTTGCTGGGTCTTTCCCTGGTTTGGTATTACCATAATATTGTCATCATAGAAGGGGTTTGGGAGCATTTCTTCATTTTCTATTTTGCGAAATAATTTGAGAAGAATTGATATTAGTTCTTCTGTGAAGGATTGGTAGAATTTTGTGCTGTATAGATGTAATCCTGGACTCTTTTTATTTGGGAGATGTGTAATTACTCCATCTAGTTAGTTGTTTGGGGACTGTTTAGATTATTTAAGTCATTCTGATTTAATTTTGGTAGGATGTACTACAAAGTTATCCATTTCCATTTTCTAGTTTAATAGAATATAGATTTTTAAAGCATGTCCTCATGATTTTCTGAATTTCCCGTGGGTCTATTATGTTTCCCTTTTCATCTCTGAGTTCGAGTCTTCTATCGCTTTCTTTTGCTTGGTTTTGGTTAAAGTTTGGCAGTCTTGTCAATCTTTTCAAAAAAACACAAGTATTTGTTTCAATGATTCTTTATATAGTTTTCTTCATTTCTATTTCATTCATTTGAGCCTTGATTTTATTTATCTCTTCTCCTTTACTCTTTTTTAGGTATTGTTTGTTCTTGATTTTCTAAGGCTTTTCAGTGTATCTTAATTTATTGATAAGTTTCTAAGTTTCTGGAATAGGCACCTAATACTATAAAGTTTCATCTTATGACTGCCTTTATTGTGTCCCAAAGATTTTGGTATGTTGCATTTTCAATTTCATTCAATTCAAGGAATTTAGCATTCTTGATTTCTCCTGTGATCCAATTTTTGTTCAGCAATGTGCTGTTTAGCGCCTATGAATTCATGTACTTTTTTCCCATTTTATTGTTATTGCTATATAGCTTAATTCCTTTTTAGTTGAATAGGATTCAAGGTATTTCAATTTTCATGAATTTGTAAAGATTTACTTTGGCCTAATAAGTGGTCAATTTGGAGAAAGTTCCATGAGCTGATGAGAAGAAAGTGTATTCTTTTGTGTTTGGATGGAATATTCTGTGTATGCTTGTAAAATCCATTTTAATTATGGTCTTACTACATACAGAGTTTCTCAGTTTAGTTTTAATCTGGTTGACCTTTCTATTGGTGACAGAGGGGTATTGAAGTCACCCACTGTCATTGCTTTGGAGTCAATGTGAGATTTTAACAGTAATAAAGTTTTTATGAAATTGAATGCAACTATGTGAGGTGCATGTGTTTAAAATGGTAATTTCTTCTTGGTAGATTTTTTTCTTTTATGAGTATGAAGTGTCCTTCCCTGTCTCTTTTGACTAGTTTTAGGTTGAAGTCTACTTTTTCAGGTATTAGAACAGCTACACCTACTGGTTTCTTAGTTCCATTTACCTGGAATATCTTTTTTCCATCCTTTTACCCTGAGGTGGTGTCGCCAATCATTGTTTGTGAGGCGTGTTTCTGGAGGCAGCAAATTGATGGATCCTGTTTTCTAATCCAATTTTTTATTCTGTGTCTTTTTACTGAGGAGTGAGACCATTAATATTGAGGGTCATTACTGAGCAATATTTATTAAGAACTGTTGTGTTAGTGTTATAGTACTGCTTTCTTAGACCTCTTTGATTGACTATTCTAGAGTAATTCATTTATTCTTTGTGCCCTCTTGAGAGTGTTTAATCTTCTCTTCTGAGTGATATTTTTCCATCAAGTATTCTCTACAGAGCTGATTTTGTGGAAATAAATTACTCAAATCTGTTTTTATTATGGAAAGCTGTACTCCTCCATCAATTACAACTGAAAGTTTTCCTGGGTCTAGTAATCTGGTCTCAAATCTGTGTTCTTTCATGCCTTGCATGATCTTGAACCATGCTCTTCTGGCTTTCATAGTCTCCATTTACAAGTCAGCTGTTATTCTGATGGGCCTGTCTTTATAAGTGACTTGATTTTCTCATAGATTTCAATATCTTTTCTTTGTTCTGTACTTTCAGTGTTTTGACTATTATATGACATGAGGAGTTTTTTCCTGGTCCCATCTACTTGGTGTTGTGCATGCCTTTTACTTTGTAAGTATCTCTTTTTCCTAGGTTTCAGAAATTTTCTTACAATCTGTTGAAGAGTTTTCTTGCCAATGTAAATTTTTGAAAGATTTGTCAGACATTTCTGGCTGTAACTATGTGTAGTTCTTTCTGAGCCTTAATCTCATTGGTCTTCATATCTATTTTTATGGCAGTATTATGCTGCTTTGTTACAATAGCTCTGCCATATCATGAGATAAGGTATTTTGATGTTTAGAATTTTGGTGTTTAAGATTGCTTTGGTTATCTGGGGTATTTTTTCTTCCATGTGAATTTTAGAATTTTATTTTCTATTTCTGTGGAAAAATGTGGTTTGAATTTTGATGGATATTTTGTGAATCTGTGTGTTTGCATGAAAGCTCTTCCCTTTCTTAGTGTCTTCTTTATTGTCCTAAAGTTTCATTATGAAGGTATTTCACTTCCTTGGGTAGTTTTATTACTTGGGTTTTGTTTTGTTTTGAAGTGATTGTTAATTATACTTCTTTGTAATTTCTTTTTCAGTAATTCATTATTTATCTATATTAACATATTTATATATTTTATATATATAACTATTTATAACCATTTCTGTATAAATATTTATCATACCTAGAAGTCCATAAATGACTCCATCAGAAAATTTTAGTGTAAGATCATGTTATCTATAGGTAGGGATAAAAGGGACTTCTTTTCCTAATTTAATTCCTTTTCATTCTTTCTCGTGCTGCTACAGTTAAATCTTTGTGCACCATCTTAAGAGTTGTGAAGAGTTCACTTTTAGCTGATCCTTGGCTTTAGAGGAAACATTTTCAGTTTTTCTCTACTTTATATAATGTTGTCAATAGGGGTTTTGCATATAGCCTTCATTATGTAAAGATATGTTGCTTCTATTATAGGTTTTGAGGTCTTTTATCAGAAATTAATGTTGAATTTTGTAAAGGGTCTTTTCTGCATATACTGAGATGTTATTTCTGTCCTTAAATTCATTTATACAGTATATTACAGTATTTATATATGTCAATCCAAACTTACATCCCTGAGATGAAACAAACTTGGTCATGACATTATGACCTTCTTAACATGTTCTTGATTGATTTTCAAAAATTTTATTGGGAACTTTTATATCTATATTCATTGAGAAAATTGGTCTATAATTTTATTTTGTTGTGTTTTCATAGCAAGAATAATACTGGCCTTATGGGATGAGTTCAGTAGTGTGTCTTACCTTTTTATTTTGTGGAATAATTTGAGAAATAATGATGTTAACAGTCCCTCAAATGTTTGGTAGAATTCAGGAATGAACTTACCTGTCCTTGGCTCTTTGTCAAACTTTCTATTACTGCTTCACTTGCATTGCACGTTGTGATCTCTTTAAATTCCTGTTACAAATATGTAAGTTGTCTATATCTTCTTGATTTAATTTTGGAATGTTGTATGTGTCTATGAACTTATCCATTTCTTCTAGACTTTCTAGGATTTTTAGAACATAAATTTTTTAAGTGACCCCCTAATGATCCTGCAGACTTCATTGCAATCTGCTGTAATCTCCTTCTTTCCATCTTGGATTATATCAATTTGGGTCTTCTCTTTCTTTTGGTTAGTTTGGCCAGGGATTTGTCAATTTTTCAAGAACTGTTTTTGTTTGATTGAGTCTGTATTTTATTCTTTAAATTTTGATTTCATTAATTTCTACCCCAGTCTTTCTTATTTCTAACTACTGTTTTTGGATTTGAAGACCTTCATTCCCATAGTTAGGCTATTTATGTAACCTCTTTGTTTCTTAGCATAGTCACTGGTTGCTTTAAGCTTTACAACTGCCTTAGCTATGTCAAGAAGTTCCAGGTTGTGTTTTCATTTGAACATATCAGGAAGGAAATTTAAAAATTTCTTAGACTCCATGACTCAGTGGTCATTGAAGAGTATTATTTGGTCTCCATTTGTGTGGTTTCTCTCACTATTGGTTTGTAGTTATATTGCACTATGGTCTGATAAGACATACAGGATTCTTTTGATTCTTCTGTACTTGTTAAGACTTGCTGTAAGACCTAAAATGTACTCAGTTTTACAGAAGATCATGTTGGCTGCTAAGAACAAAGTGTCTTCTGTTTGTGCTATATGAATTATATGTAGGGCTCCGTGAAGCCCATTTATCTATGGTGTAGTTTAATTCTGAAGTTTCTTAGTTGAATTTTAGTTTAGACACTTAAAGAGTAGGATATTGAAGTCACCTACTATTATTGACTATAATCTATCAGACCTTTTATGTGCATTACTATTTATAAAATTAGAAGTTTGATACATACTATTTATGATTCTTATGTCTTTTGATTTTTCCTTTATTAGTATGCAGTGTCTTCTTTACCTCTTCTGACTAATCTTAGTTTGAAATCTATTTTATTAGATATCAGCTTGTTTTCAACTTACATTGACTTGATAGTTGAATTCAGTACATTTGACTCTTATCTATGGGTATCTTTCCTAGTAAAATTTGTTTTCTGGAGACAACAATTGGGACTAGATTTTTAAACCTGTCAGTCTGTGTCTATTTATTAGTCGATTCACAACATTTACATTTGTTTATTATTGAGGGGTTTGTTTACTAATTTCTGTGATGTACTGACTGTTTCTCAGGTTAGATTGCTTGCTGTCTTTTTCCTTCCCTATCAGAAGTAAGAGTTTACTATGATCCCATGGTTGATATGATGTAATCCTCATAATTCTCCTGCATTCTGCCATTTGCTCATGGAGTTTTTCTTTCTTGTGCTCTCATGATTAACTATCTTTCTTCCTCTTCTTTGTACACTATGCCTTTAAGTATCTTTATGATACTTTGCTGTCATGAACTGTCTTGAATTATTCTTGGGAGTGTCCTTATCTCACTATGAGTTTTATAAGATAGCTTTGCTAGATATAGCAATCTTGGTAGGAATTTCTTTATTTTCAGGACTTCAACTACACTTTTCCAAACTTTGTTTTAGTTATCTGAAGTTATTCTGATCTTTGCCTTTATATGCAAATCTTCAATTTTTCTTTTATACCTTTTAATATTTGATTTTTTAACATTTGGTGTTGATTACAATGTTATGGGAGATTCTTCTTTGGTCTTGTCTATTTGGAGTTCTAAATGTTTCCTACTTTTGGATATTTCTTTCTTTGCATAGATTTGGGGAATTTTCTGCTATAACATCATAAATGCATTCTTATGCCTTAAGTTTGATCTCTTTATTATATCTCAGAGTTCTTGAATAGTGTGGACACATTTTAATCTTTCCTTTCTTAATGTTTGAACGTAGCATCCCCTCCGTCACTGATATTCTTTCTTCTTGGTAGTCTATTGGAGATGCTTTCCAATGTGTTTGCTTGGTTCATTGCGTTTTCTATTTGTAGGAAATCTAGTTGATTTTTGTTAATCATAATCTCAGTTTTCTTGCTGAATTTTTCATCCATACTGCTGATTTTCTCATTCACTTCATTTCACCTACATTCTCATCCACATCATGGTTTAAATTCACCTGTCTGCAACTTCAGTGGGCTCATTGATCGTTTTTACTAGAAAACTTTTGAAATTTTCACTTAGCATCTTCCTATGTCAGTATCTTTGCATGTAGCAGTTGAAGAGTCATGATCTTTTGAGGGAGTCATATGGCTTTGATTTCACATTCCTGATGTTTCTGTGATACAATTTCTGAATCTGTTGTTTGGTTATGTTCTCATTTTATTTGGGGATATTTCTACTGAGAAGCATACATTTGAAGATTCAATATGCAATATCACTGAGGAAAAAATCAAATTGCTATTAATAGCAACATCAAGCTACAAAATATACTAAAACACTTAGAATGTATTAAAACACACTAATACATCACCAATAACCCTAAGCTACAAAATAGAAAAAAAAAAACGAATCTAAAATGTGCTACAAAATAAAAAAAAATATTTAAGATTGGTATAGAAGTAGAAAATGAATGAGATAAAGGAAGGAGGCAGAGAAAGAAAAATAGAGAAACAAGGCTAAATAAATGAGTAAAATGTTATGGAGGGGGAAGATCATGAGATAATGAAAGAAAGAAAAAAGGTATATAAGAAACTCAAGAACAGTATTTAAAAAAGAAAGATATGAAATGGAAAAATTCAAAATTTGGGGAGGAATGGAATACATATGTGCAAGTTTTTATTAGAAGCAAAAGAAAAAGAAAATATACTACTCTTTGAAATTATGATTGATAGTTGCTATCATTTCAAAATAGTTTGCTATAACCAAAAATGGTTTGGGTAAGCTTCACTGTAACCATGAACTAAAAAAAAATCATAGATCAAAGGAAGAGTAAAAGTGGGAGAAAAAATTGATTGCAACAAATCTGGAAATAGGTTATAGAATAGTTGTAATGTGACCCTTCCAGCACCTTTGCCAGAGAGCACCAGACTAACAGGGTGAGTTACCCAGATCCCACTCACCAAATCACCATACCCCTGCTGTAAAACCAGTCCCATTCATGTCACTCCAGGGCTCACATCTTCTATGTTTAGGCAGTCAGAATAGGCCCACTTAATTCTTTTCCTCCAGAAGGGGCCTAGGCCCCTTTTCCCTACTCAAGGGCTCCCAACTGGCCAGTCCAAATAAAAAGTCAAAAGTGGGAATCTGAAGAACAGAACAACTAAATATATTCATACCTGATTAGAAAACAACCAAGCTGTATTAACAAAAAAAGCAGAACCAAACTTCGAGTCAACAAAGGCAGTGTAAAATTTCATATCATATGTCCAGAACACAATGCAAAAATAAATAATATGAAAAACCAAGGATTTAGGGGCCTACCAAATCCTATCATCCTATAAAGGTGTTCTACAATGAGAACTACCCAGAAGAACACCAGGACACATAATTTACAAGAACAGTCATAAACATGTTCAAAGATTTCAATGACTTTAAAGGAAAAACAAACAACTCAAGCCAATCAAAAGAGGATAGGAATGAACTCCTGACTGAAGTTCTAGAAAATACAGATAGGGCTGAATGAAATGACTAAGACAGTTTCAGGATTTGAAAAGTGAATGCATGAAAGAGATAGAAATATTGAAGAAATCACAGGTTGAGGCAAAGATGGAATTGAAAAACTCAGTAAACCAAATTAAAACAAAAAGTCTCACAAGAATGAATCAAATGGAAAAAAGAATATCAAGAGTGGATGATAAAGTTGGAGAACTGGACCAGTCAAGCAAAGAATATGAAAAAATTAAGAACACAGGAATGGAATATGCAAGAGTTGTGGGACACTATGAAAAGACCAAATCAGTGCATCATAGACCTACAAGGAGGAGAAGAATCTCAAGTTATGACACTGACCAGATCTTCAACAGGATTATAAAAGAAAGTTTCCCTAAATGGATATACCCACACAGACACAAGAGGTATACAGAACAGCAAATAGGAAGGACCAAGAGCAGAAACTCCACATCAAACATCATAGTAAAAACATTAAATATACAGAACAAAGAGAGGGTACTGAAAGCTACAAGAGAAAAATAACAAGTTGCATATAAAGGAAAACCCATCAGAATTAGAGTTTCCTTTTCAATACAAACTATAAAACTAGAAGAGCCTGGGGCAAAGTATTAAGTTCTAAATGCTCATAGATGGCAACCCAGAATACTTTTCCAAGCAAAACTATCTATCATAGTTGAAGGGGAAAGAAAAATATCCCATGATAGAACTACACTGAAAGAATTCATGTTCACAAAACCAGCCCTACAGAGAATACTTAAAGCTATACAAAGGACTGAAGAAAGGAATGACTATACCTGAGAGGCTACAGAAAGGAAACAAATGAAGGTATAATGTGGAAACACAAAATAGGATCAAGAATACAAGCTGCAATTAAAATGACAGTAAGCAATACACAATTTCAAAAATAAATTTAAATATCAGTGGCCTCAACTCCCTAGTCAAGACACAGACTACTTGACTGGATTGAGAAACAAAACCTCTTTTTGTTGTTGCAGGAAGCTCATCTCACCTTCAAGGATAGGCACTTCCTTAGAGTAAAAGGATGGAAAAAAAAATTCCAAGCAAGTGGCACTAAGAAACAGCAGGTATTGTGACTTTAACATATGACAAAATAGACTTCAAATTAAAATCAATCAGAAGTTATATAAAGAAGATCACTCCATTCTGATCAGGAATAACTGATCAAGAAGACATTATAATCGTGAACATATGTGCATCAAACTCTTTTGCACACAATTTCATAAAAAGAATATTACTGGACTTCAAGACACAGATTAACCCTGACTCTATAATAGATGACTTCAATACCCCGTTCTCCAATAGAAAGGTCAACCATAAAAGAATACACCGAATTAATTATATAAATTAATTGTACTTGGAGCAATCAAACTGGAACTGACCTGGAAGCCTCCTCCCTGAATACTATCATGTTATCCATCAGAGATACTATGTGAGTTGCAAGTAGGAAAATCAACCAATGGTCCTACCCAGCTGTAAAGCTTAATACAACAGTGACCTGGCAAAAATATCTCTGTGGGTGCAATAGTAGCACTCTTAGGTCCAATTAAACAGTTGTTGATTACCTAAGACCCACTCAATGGGTGGGAACTCATGTATTGTACTATAAACATATCCAAATACACATGGCTGGAAAGGTCATAGATCCAAGAGAAAACTTACTTTTGTCACATCCCTAGACCAATGTAAGTTCATATGTACTTTAAATATGTATTAGTCTATCTACAGACAAGTGTACCACTCATCACTCATCAAAGAAGCTTCTTTTTGCAACAGTTGGAGACTATTATAGAGTTATACAACTGGTGAAATGAGAGAATAATTGTTTGTGAGATACACATTCCAAAGTGACACAACTACAATGGAACCTCTATCCCTAAGGCTCAGGGAACGTAGCAAAACAGGAAAAAGAAAGAATATCAATGCATTGCTCAACTCCCACCAGCAAAACTTCCTTATACAACAGATAATGATTAACCCAGAAAGCTAAACCTGGCCAAAGTGCAGAAAATAAGAGACCATAGAGTGCTCTTCTATGGGTAGGACACCTATATCAAACCTCTGCCACCCAAGGTTCAGGGACCATTACAGGAGAGGGAACATAAAGACTGTAAGAGTCAGTTGTGTAGATGACCACAAGGAAAGAGTTTTCCAGGTTGCTGGGAACTTGCTCATATGAACTTACAGCAATGGTGTCAGCATGTACAAGACCCATGCAAACTCAGACAAAAACCCAGCATAGAAGTGGGAAAATGGGTAAGAAACTCCAGCCTTAGCCGAGGAACTATTGGCAACTGATAACTACTATAGAGGGAGAGTTAGTTTTCTTTAAGGTAGTCACTCTAAATAGGTTGACTCTGCTCCAGTGGGTAGATTCACACAAGAGATATTTGGAGGAGGAATATGGCTTGATAAGCCTTAACATATGAAAGAATGCATAAAATCTAGTGGGGAGTATGGCCTAAATATGATCAAGACATATTGTATGAAATTTTCAGAAATAATAATAAGCACATAACAAAAAGGGTAAACTATGGGTCAATATCCTTAATGAATATAGCTGGTAGAAATCTTCAACAAAAGCTCACAGTTTCAATTCAACAGTACATTAAAAATATAATTTATCATGACCAAATATGTTAGTAAGCATTCCTCAAAAGAAGTCTTACAAATTAGCCAATAAGTATATATAAAAATCCTCAACATCACTAATCATGAAGAAATATAAATAAAAGCAGTAAGGTACTACCACTGTAGTAAGTATGCCTATTATCATCAAGCACAAAAAGCCAAGTACCACTTGAGCTCAAGAAGTTGGCCTCACTGACACTGAGTAAATGATAATAATCAAAGGCTCAAGAGAATGGTGGCGGGGATGGAGAAAAATTTATCAATGGGAACTGTTACAGTTAGAGAGGAGTAGATTCTGGTGCACTCGTATAAATAGGAGATTATAGACAACAATGTCTCATGCACTTCTTAAAAATCTAGAAAATATTATAAACCTTTTCTACACAAAGAAATGATAAATACTAAGGAGTTTAATTTGATATAAACATTACATAGCATTCTAGTTAGCTTTCTATTGCTGTGATAAAACACTAACCAAAACCTACTTGAAGTTTCATTTGGCTTACAGCTCACAGTCCCGCATCAAGGAAAACGAAGGCAGAAATTCAAAACAGGGCAGGAACCTGGAGACAGGAACTGAAGCACAGACCATGGAGGAACACTGCTTGCTGGCTTGCTTCTCTGTCATGTGCTCAAACTTTTATGCAACTCAGGACCACCTGTTCCGGGGTGGCACCACCCACAATGGGCTGAGCCCTCCCACATAAACTAGCTATAAAGAAAATGCCCCACAGATATGACCACAGGACAGTCAGCTGGAGGCAATGCCCCAACTGAAGTCCCTCTTCCTAGGTGTGTCAAGTTGACAACCAAAGCTATCCAGCACACATGGCACCTTATTAATAGATACAATTTTATGAATCAGTTAAAAGCAAGTAAAACTACAATATTGAGTTCTGGGACAGCTGGGGCTACAGGGAGACCCTGCTTCAGAAAGACAAAAAAAATATCAAAAATTAACTAAAATATAGTCACCATTGTCTTCCTTTTAGGTTAAGGTGCATCAACAATTCTGGCAGTTCTGTCAATTCAAATCACCAGCACATTATTCCCTCTGTTGTATTGGAAATATTTTCTCTAGAAATACTTGTTAAATCTGTGCAACTTCAGAGAAACTCTTGGCATGCAGAATGGAAACTATAGGACCATTGTACCCATGTCAGATCCTCACTTAGAAATTTGTGAAGCATTGCATATTCAAAGGAATTCATAGCATGTTAGTGTATCAGCTCATAAATGATTTTCTGAATTGATTGTCATTTTTCCTATTTTGGGTTTGTGTTTTATATTTCCACATGAAATTCTGGAAGTCCTACTGTTTTTTTTTCCTTCCTCAAATCTAGATGTCCAGATGTCAAACTTCTAAAATTACCTTCCTCCATCAGGATGATACACTTTTAATTTTTTCTTTCTTGTTTTACCAAAGCAATGGAATCTTTAAGACAGAAGAGAGATGCTTGTAATAAACAGAAGAAACAAGGGAATCTTTCCCAACACAGACAAATTCTAAATTAGCACATAGAATGGGTTGCTACAGCTGTCTATAAAACTTACCAGTTCTCTTAAGCATTTTTCTGTTTTGTGTTTTAAATTTTATGTGGGAGCTGTGTTTAGAGTCATGTTATTAAAATGAAGTCACAAATAAGCAGATTTTTGTGAAAGATTCAAATCTTCAGCATTTTTAGATTACAAAGAGTTCCAAAAGTGGTTTATAATTGAAAGACTACAAAGTCTGGCACTCTGTGGACTTAATTTAAATGCATCTTCCATTCATTAGCTGTATGCTCTTGAGTAAGTCACTTCTCATCCTGGAGTATATCTCTTGATCTGTAACATGAGAATAATAAATGATAATCACGTAGTCTGTAGGGATCACATTCAAAAGCAAATGTAACATGAATGGAAACTAGAAGGAGCATATTAATATGCCTATGCCCCTTCAGTACCTAATATTATCCTACTAAATAAACAAACTGGAGACTACTCAGAGAGTATGAAAAACTGGAAAGGTGGATATATTGAGAAATATGAACAACTTCAGCTTAAAAACCAAAAATGTGAAGATAAATAATATAGGTGATATCATAAAAGAATACAAAGTAGAGAAATAAATGGGTAAGACTGGTATTTCTATGGAGTGATTGTTTCAGAATATAAAAGCATGGTTTACTTAGTGAAAGTAAATTATCTCATTTTCTCTTGGTAGTTCGTTATAGAGACAGATGTCATCAAAAAGGAATTTACCCGTGAGCAATGCGGAAACAGATTTAAGAATCGTGTTTGACATTAAGAAGAGGAGCCCATGATTCAAAGTCTGTATTTCTTAATAAATGTATATCAATCAGATTTCTTACCATGACTACATTGATTCTTTCTCCAAATTTATTGATGTGATAAACTAAATAACACTTATCCAAAGAATATCAATGTCCTAATCCCTAGAATTTGTAACAGTAGTTTTCCATGACTGAAAAATGACCAGGCAGATATGATTATGTTAATGGTCTTGAGATGAGGAAATTAATCCTAGGGCATCCAGTGGCTCTCCTGCAATCCCGTGTCCTTGTAAGAGAAGGCAGAGGAGGCAAAAGTATAAAGATGACTGTGTGAGAAAAGTAAAGTAGAATCAGAGGCAAGGTGCAAGACCATTATTTCCAAGAAAGGGGAAGCTTGGCCATGGAATACAACAAACCAGGCCACCAGAAAAGACTAGAAAATGAATTTCTGCCTTGATCCTCTGGAGGAAGCATCACTGTATTAATGACCTGATTTCAAATGTCTGTCCTCTATATCTGTGAAAGAATAAATTTATGTTGCTTTATAGCACAATAGTTCTTGTAATTTCTCATAGACACTATAGGAACCCAATTCATCCATTAAGGGTTTTTTTTTTTAAAGAAAAAAATGTTTTTTTTTCCCTCCTAAATTCCTATTAAACAGGAGTTAGGAGCACATAAATAGTTAAACAAATAGGCAGCATGGTGATAAAAGAACAACAAATATACACAAGTTTATGGAATACAATCAAGGGATGGAAGAGCAAGATTGTGAGAGGAAGGAGGTGCCACGCAGAAACAGAAACTCGAGATTCAAAGAAGGAAATGGTAGTGATGGATGGCAAGAAGTGATGTGGGAATGAAAACAGGAGTTTGCCTCTGCTCTCTCTGAAGCCCCTCTCTACTTCTATACTCATGATGTCCAGCCAGTTCTTCATGTCCAAGTTTCCCCTGAAAACACTGCTTTTATCAAAAATATAAAACCAAAAAGTCTTTCTGGAGAAATACAAGGTGACTAGTTTGAATACTGGTAACCAGAGTAAAACCTTAGCATTCTAACAAATGCAAGAAATGTATAACTCTTCCTGCTCTTCCACGCTAATATGAACCAGCTATCATGCCCAGGAAATGAGCCAACTCTCCTTATTCCTCAATGTTAAGTATAATCTTTTGAGGAAATGCTACATGAGGAAATGTACTATAAACTGACCTAAGAAACAAACATCAGGTAAAATAAAAGAAGCAAAATTAAAAAGTTTATTTAGAACTACATTGATACTTAAGATCTTGCACATCTCAAGGAAAGAATGCTATGACGAAGGAAAAGAAGACAGAGTTTATAGTTACAAAAACTTCCAAAATTGAGACAGACCTGCTCAGCCAGGACTCTGGTAAGTCAGAACCAGCCCAATGTCTCTCTACTCCATTTGGCTCATCCACCCCTACCCCAAAACCCACCAGCCTTTGTCTGCGGGCTTCAATTACTTTACCTCAGATCCCAGAACTAACTTCCTAAACCAGGTTAACAAAACATTCTACCACAGATCCCTAAGTCTCTCCCCAGGCAGTCCCCTTGCTGTCAACTTCCCAGCATCTGGATCAGGCACACAGACCTGCTCATCAAGACTCCGACCAGTCCACTACCCTGCAAGAACTTGAAATACTCATCAATTTGTCTTCCATACCTGAACAAAGAGTAACTAAGCTACATAAACAATATTAACAGGACCACAACTAAACTAAACAAAAGCACAGTAGAAGTTCCTGTTAAGCACAAAACCAACACAGAACATCCATATGCCCAAAAGGCAAGGCAAAACCATAAACAATATGGAAAACCAGGAAAATATGTCCCCAACAAACCCATGAGTCCTACAGAAGTGCACAGCATTGAGAACCACCCTGTAGAACTCCAGGATGCAGAATTTAAAAGAACAGTCATAAACTATGATCAAAGAACTTCAAGAAAACACAAACTTATGATGGAAGCCCAAGAATATACAAATATGCAGCTTAATGAAATATCAAAAACAGTTCATAACTTGAAAAGTGAATTCACTAAAGAGATAGAAATAATGGTGCACGTCTTTAGTCCCAGCACTTGGGAGGCAGAGGCAGGTGAATCTTTGTGAGTTCAAGGCCAGCCTGGTCTACATAGTGAGTTCAGGTCAGCTGGGACTACAGGGAGACCCTGTCTCAAAAAGAGGAAAAAAAGATAGAAATAATGAAGAAAACCCAGACAGGAATGAACACAAGACTGAAAAACTCAATAAACCAATTAGAAAAACAGGAGAAAGTCTCACAAACAGAATGAATAAAATGGAAAACAGAATATCAAGAGTGGAAGATAAGGCTGAAGATCTGGACTCCTCAAGCAAAAACTACACAGTTTTTTTTTAAACCCAGAGGAACAGAACATTCAGGAAATGTGGGACAACATGAAATGACCAAATCTATAAATTGTAGGCATACAGGAAGGAGGAAAAAATTCAAACTAATGGAATCGAACAGTCTTCAACAGAATTATAGAAGAAAACTTCTCTAAATTAAGGAAAGATATACCTGTAGACATTCAAGAAACACAAAACACCAATAAGATGTGATCAGAACAGAAAGTCCCCATGGCATATCATAGTAAAAACATTAAATGGACACAACAAAGTGAGGGTCCTGAAAGCTGCTAGAGAAAAACAAGTTTCATATAAAGTAAAACCCATCAGAATTACAACTGACTTTTCAATGCAAACTATGAAACCAGAAGAGCCTGGACCAAAGTATTTCCAGTTCTAAACAACCATGGAAACCAACCATAAATTCTTCATCCAGCAAAACTATCAAGGTCGAAGGAGAATGGAAAATCTTCCATGACATGAGTAGGCTGAAAGAATTCATGTCTTCCAAATAAGCTCTACAGAGACTACTTGAAGCAATACAATGGAATAAAGAAAGAATGAATATACCCAAGAGGCTTCAGAAATAAAATAAAGGTATAACAATGGAAACACACAAAGAAATTAAAATGACAGTATACAATACACACCTTTCAATAATAACACTAAATATGAATGGCCTCAACTCCCCTGTCAAAAGACACAGGCTGTCACAATGGATCAAGAAAAAAAATCCCATCTTTTTGTCTTCAAGAAACTGATCTCACCTTCAAGGATAGAAACTATCTTAGGGTGAAAGGATGGAAAAAATATTCCAAGCAAATGGCCTTAAGAAGCAAGCAGGCATAGCAATTTTAATATTGGACAAAATAGACTTCAAATTAAAACTCATCAGAAGAGATAAGATGGTCGCTTCATTCTAATCAAAGGAACAATTGACCAAGAAGATACTACAATCATGAACATATATGCACCAAACTCTGGAGCACCCAATTTCATAAAATCAATAGTCCAAGACTATAAAATAGAGATTAACTCCAACTCAGTAATACTAGGTGACTTTAATACCCTACCATCTTCAATAGACAGGTCAACTGGGCAAATAATAAGAGATATCTGAATTAAAGGACATATTACATGAAATGGACCTAACAGATTATACAGAATATTTTGCCCAAGCACCAAAAAATACTTTCTACTCAGCAGCTCACGCAAGTTATTCTAAAATTGACTGCATTCTGGGGCACAAAATAAATCTCAACAAACAAAAAATGAAATAATTACAGGCCTTCTATCAGATCACAGTGCAATAAAGCTTATAATCAACAGCAAAAGAAGCTCCAGTAACTACACGAACTCATGAAGATTAAACAACACACTCCTGAATGATGAATTGGTCAGAGAAGATGTTACAAAACAATATTATTCCTGGAACAAAATGAAAACATGAACACAATACAACAGAACCTTTGGGACACCCTAAAAGCAGTCCTAAGAGGGAAATTTATAGCTTTTAATGCCTACACTAACAAATCAGAAAGAGTACATGTAAACAACTTGGCAGTACAACTCAAGACTCTGGAAAGGCAAGAACAAACCAACCCCAAACCTAGTACACAGGAAGAAATAACAAAAATCAGAGCGGAAATTAATGAAATAGAAACAAAGGAAAAAAAATCAATGAATCTAAGAGCTGGTTCTTTGAAAGGTTAAGCAAGATATACAAACATTTAGCCTAGTTAACCAAAAGAACTAAAGAGCAGTTCCAAATCCATAAAATCAGAGATGAAAGAGGAAACATCACAACAGACACCAACAAAATCCAAAACATTGTAAGGAATACTTTAAAAATCTATACTCCATTAAATTTGAAAACCTAAAAGAATTGGATCAATTTCTAAAATCATGGTTAAACCAAGAGTTCAACAGCCTAAACAGACCCATAAAACATAAGGAAATTGGAACAATAATACAAAACCTCCCGATTAATAAAAGCCCAGGTCCAGATGGATTCATAACAGAATTCTAACAGACATTCACAGAAAATCTACAACCAATAACAGAGGGAAATTTCTCAAACTGCTTCTATGAAGCTAGTATCACTCTAATATCAAAACCAGATAAAGATACAACAAACAAAAACTATAGATACATATCCTTAATGAACATAGATGCAAAGATACTCAACAAAGTACTTGCAAACTACACACAGACACACATCAAAAAGATCATCCACCATGATCAAGTCAGATTTATTCCAGAGACGCAGTGATGGTACAACATATCTAAGTCAATAAACATAATAAAACATATAAATAGGCTTAAAGACAAAAACCACATGGTCATCTCAATAGATACAGAAAAGGCCTTTGACAAAAGGCAACATGCATTCATGTTAAAAGTCCTAGAAGGAAGGAATTGGTCTGAATGGAACATAAAGCTATATACAATAAACCCATAGCCAACATTATCCTAAATGGAGAAAAACTGGAAGCCTGCCTATTAAAATCAGGAACCAGACAGGGCTGTCCACTGTCTCCACTCCTTTTAAATATAGTACTTGAAACTCTTGCTAAAGCAATAAGACAAGAGAAGAAAATTAAAGGAGTACCAATTGGAAAAGAGAAGGTCAAATTATTCTTATTTGCAGATGATATACTATACATGAGATCCCAAAAATTCCATTAGAAAACTGTTAGAATTGAATAATACTGTCCGTATAGTGGCAGGATACAAAATCAACTTACAAAAATCAATAGCCTTTCTTTATACCAATAACAAGCAATCAGAAAAAGCACTCGAGGAAACACACTCATTCTCAATGGCCTCAAAAAAATTTAGAAATAAACCTAACCAAAGACATTAAACATCTCTACAATGAAAATTTCAAAACTCTAAAGAAAGAGATGGAGGAAGACATAGGAGATGTAAAGACCTACAATGCTCATGAATTGGTAGAATCAATATTGTGAAAATGACCATCTTACCAAAAGCAATTTATAGATTCAATGCCATCCCAATCAAAGTACCCACGATGTTCTTCACAGACATTGACAAAATCAGCCTAAAATTCATATGGAATTACAAAAGAGCTTTGATAGCCAAAACAATCTTGGGCAAAAAGAACAACGCTGAGGCGGGGACTCACCATACCAGATCTCAGATTATATTACAGAGCTATAGTCATAAAAAAACAGCATGGTACTGGCACAGAAATAGACACATAGCTCAATGAAACACAACAGAAGACTCAAACATGAGTTTATATAATTTCAGTCACCTAACATTCAACAAAGGTGCTAATAGCACACAATGGAGGAAAGATGGCATTTTCAAAAAATGGTGCTGGCAAACTGGATCTCCACCTGCAGAAGAATGAAACTTGACCCTTATCCTTCATCCTGCACAAAAGCCAACTCCAAATGTATCAAAGATTTCAATGTAAAACCTGAAACTCAGAAACTGATAGAAGAAAACATAGGCAGCACCCTCTAAGATATAGGCATAGGAAAGGACTTTGTAAATCAGACAGCAGCTGCTCAGGAACTAAGGTCAACAATCAATAAGTGGGACCTCATTAAACTACGAAGTATCTGTACAGCAAAACAACTAAGGAATGGAAGAGGAAACCCAATGAGTGGGAAAAAATGTTCACCAGCTACACATCCAACAGAGGATTAATATCGAGACTATGCAAAGAACTCAAAAAAATAAGAAAATAAATGATCCAATAAAAAGATGGGTAACAGACCTAAACAGAGAGTTCTCAAAAGAAGAAATAAAAATGGCTAATAAGCACCTTAAAAAGTGTTTAATATCCTTGATAATTAGAGAAATGCAGATAAAAACCACTCTAAGATTTCATCTTACTCCAGTCAGACTGGCAAAGATCAAGAGAATGGAAGACTCCAAATGCTGGAGAGTATGTGGAGAAAGAGAAATACTCATTCACTTCTGGTGGGAATGAAAACTCATGCAACCACTATGGAAAGCAGTGTGGGGAACCCTCAGAAAACTAAAAATGAATGTACCATATGATCCAGTTATACCACTCCTTGGTATATACCCAAAGGGCTCATCATACTGTAGAGATACCTGTTTAGCCATGTCTGTTGCTGCTCTCTTCACAATAGCTAAGAAATGGAAACAACCTAAATGTCCCTCAACTGATGAGTGGTTAATGAAAATGTGGTATGTCTATACAATGGAGTTCTACTCAGCAGTAAGAAAAGATGAAATTTTGAAATTTTCAGGTAAGTGGATGGAGCTAGAGAGTGTTATACTAAGTGAAGTAGCACAAACGCAGAAAAGCAAGCAACCTATGTTTTCCCTCATTTGTGTATTGTAGCACCAATCCCTTATATGTGAGTATATAAATTGTGAAGCAACACCAGGAGCCAGGTAAAGGCAAAGGATACATGGAGGTAAAGGAAAAGAAACAACCTGAAAGGTGGATAGTAGGGAACAGATGTTCCCTGAGGGAAGTGGAAAAAGTGGGAGTAACAAGCAGGGAGGAGAGGAAGGAAGGACATGCAAGGGACCATGGTGTGGGGCAGGGAGGGAAGTCAGGAGAGGAAGGATGGCGGGAGTTCAGAGATATTCGGGGGACAGTGGGGATAATGGGGACACTGTGACTAGGGAGGGATGGAGGAGGTAGAGCTGATAGAAAAAAGAGTGGAGATGAGTGAGTCTTGGTGGGCTAGGAAACCTAGAGGGAAAAGTGATGCCCTTGAAACCCTATGAGAAATGCACATGTATTGTCTGGACATTAATGCTTATGTATACCTGGGAGCTGCTTTGCAGGGAACACAGAAGAGACGTCCTTTAGAGTGATAGGTAGAGGTGGTTCCAGGAGACTCTCAAAATAGTAGAGGATATTGCCAACCTCTTGGTTATCTTCCAGAACTAGCAGATAAAACCCTACTGCTGAGAAAAGGACATACTTGGAGTACAGGACTTGAAACAATGGAGTGGGAACTGACCTGGAAGCCTTCTAACAGAAGCTTGGCTACCATAACACTATATGATGATATGCAAACTGCCAAGAGAGAAGAATAATCAATTATCCATCCCAGACCTGAATCCTAATAACCAAGGCAACCAGCATAGCAAACTACTGCTATTGGTGCAGTAGTGGCAGTTATCTGGGGGACAATCAACAGCTATCTGATTGGACTTAAAGCCCTCTCAATGGAGGGAACTCATGGGTAGAACTATAAACCCAGCCAAATATACATGGCAGGAGAGGACATGGATCCTGGCAAAAACCCTATCTTTTTCATATGTCAAGACAAAAGAGACTTCTTACTATATGCTAAATATCTTTCCTTATATTTACATACAAGCATACCATACAGCACTCATCAAAGAAACTTTTTTTTTTTTGCAACAGATGAAGGCTACTGCAGAGTGGCACATCTGCTCAGGCTCAGAGAACGTACAACTGGAAGATGCCCAGTACTAGGTGACACATCTGCAGTTGAATCTCTACGACTGGGGCTCTTGGAACATAGCAGAATAAGGGGTAGAGAGAGGGCTAATGCATCCCTCAACTCTCACCACTGAGGCTTCTGTGTACAGGAGAGAGTGATACACACAGAAGGCCACAACTGGCCAAGCTTTGGAGAATAATAGACTGTAGAGTGTAGGATGGGACTCCTATGTGGAAACTCACCCACCCACTGCTCATGGACCATTGCAGAAGGGGGAGCAGAAAGACTGCAAGAGCCAGGGCTGGTTCATGAATACAGAGAGGTGGAGGCTTCCAGGTTACTGGAGGCTTGCTCATGTGAACATGTGGTAGTGGTGGCTGTCAAGCAGGAGACCCATGTCAGCTCAATTAAACAAGGGCCCAAGGAGACGTGAGAAATAGGTGGTGGGCTGATACTAGACTGAGAACTATTTGAGACTGATTGCTGTTGGGTGAGGGAGAGTATGACTTACATACAACCACTGGATGGGCTGACTAGGCTCCATTGGACTCATTTACACTGAAGGACATTTGGTTATAAACACCTGAAATACAATTTAGCATGTATGGCAGCGTGCATGGTGTTCACTGGGGGGATGGGGGAGGCATGGATGGAGGAGAGAGTCTAGATTTGATTGGGAAATGTATGAAATTTAAAAAGCGCAATTAAAGAAAACAAAAAAAAGCTTCCAGAATTGAAAGATAAAAAAATAAATGAAATATTTGAGTATGCTCCACCCACATGGTGGCTACAAACCATCCTTAACTCCAGTTCCAGGGGAATCCGAAGCCCTCTTCTGATCTCCGCAGCAATTCACGACATGGGAGCACTCACATACATGAAGGCAATACACTCATACACATAAAATAAAATAATAA
>NW_008331831.1:846936-872041 GCF_000622305.1 Nannospalax galili
ATTTTTAAAGAATAAAGACAGAAATATGAAAGGAGAGAAGATGATAATATTCATAGTTAATAGATAAAACACCAGGTCAAACAGGAAATTAGTCAAAGTCTTAAAAAGGAAATGGTAGGATTTAATTTAAGAAAATATTTAAAAATCTTCTAGAGTTAAGTAAACATGTTTTCTGGTTTACAAGCTGACCAATTACCAATCAAATATATATATTTAGACATTAAATTGAAAATTTTCTCACACTGTGTCCTTAAGTTTTCTACAAAGAAACCTTAGCAATATGCAATATTTCAAGAGGAAATGACTTTCAACCTAATTAAATACCTAAATAAATACATGTGTGTGTGTCCGTCTGTGCCTCTGTGTGTGTGTGTGTATGTGTGTGTGTGGTGTGTATTTGTGTGTGTGTTTATGCCTAGACGAATAAATTTTCAGTTTGCACAAACAGATGATTTATCTCCCACGTTTGCTTTCCTAGAGTGTTATATGAAGGACTATCCTTTACAAAAGAGACAAAGAGAAAAAGAAAGCCACAGATTCAGCAAACAATGGCTTAATGCCCAGGAAAAGGGGAGTGGAAGTCGCAGGACTCTAACTTATATGTCAGATATAGAAAGCTACCCATCTGCACAGGAGTGGCATGATGCACAGGTCTAACCCCTGGGAAATAAAGAAAATACTTTACAATCATAGTTGCTGTGGGTATGAGCCTGGAAATACCAAGAATGGGATAAAAGCCAGGGACAATATAAAAATCGACCCTTCACATTTGAGGAAGCAAACTGTACAAAAAAATCATGGTACAGTAGTCCACCTGCGAAGTAAAACACTGGATTAGAACACTATATCAGAGTCTAGGGGAACATGGTAGGTTTCAGGCAATACCGGCAATAAACATGAGTAAGGAAAGTACCATGCTTGGGTTTCTTCTACAAGCAACAGGGGGAAAGATAATAAGACTAAGTAAACAAAAAATATATCATGGTTTCTAGCAACTGGTTGAGTGTGAAAAGAGTTTCATCATTTTGATATGTTATTATGAATACAGAGCTGGAGAGATGGCTCAGCAGTTAAGAGCACTGGCAGCTCATGCAAAGGAACCAGATTTGAATCCCAACACCCACATGGCAACTAGCAACCATTCATAACTCCAGTTCTAGTGGATCCAGTTCTGAGGGCATTGTACAACACAGATGCACCTACAGACATGCTTATACACATAAAATTTTTTAAATTTAAAAAAGAATACTGCCCTCTAGGTGTCCTCAAAATGGATATGCCCATAATGTTGAAACCACCTGCAGCAGAAACTGGGGAGTTATGATAACTCATTCAATGACTTTGTCATAGAAAATAGACAAAAAAGAGTTTATATATAGTATATACTTTAAATTGTCCAGAAATAAAGCATAAAAGCCTTAATGGTTGCTACAAGAAATAAAAATACTACGAAGTTTTGTGAAGTAAAAATAGAAGTTGGAAGCAGTTGATATAGGGGAATGAAAATGGGAGAAGGGGTAAAGATGCTGACACATTAAATGACTATGACTGTAATTGAAGGAGCAAATGCAGTATTAATACATTGTTTAGTGGAGGCTTAATTACATCACCTAAAGTAACAGTAAGCAAAACAGAAGATGCTATAATGCTATTGAGAGAAAAAGTACTGATTGATGTAAGTGGATACAATTCAACTCCATCATAGCAAGAAGCTAATATAAAACATAAGTTGGTTAAAAACAACTGCAGTGTATCACTTAGCAATATTCTAATTGTAATATGCCACTACTGGTTTTATTGTTAGGTAGACCAAAACACTAATGTTAGATATTGCAAATGAAACAGCACAGCCTCACTTTTGTTTAAAAACCAATTGAAAGCATGGAAAAGAGAAAGAAGAAATGATAAGACTTACTAAAACTCAGTGGTGAATACACAATGCTTTACATTTCTCTAGATATTCTCATTCTCCTCTCTCTCTCTCTCTCTCTCTCTCTCTCTCTCTCTCTCCACCCCCCCAAGTGACTCAAACCCAAATCTCTAGCTGTGTCACTTAGGACATATTTTTCTCTTAACAATAACATACTGACTTAAGCAGTAACATACCACTACATGAAATAGCACTGTTAGAAGAACTAAAAGTTGAATAGCTAAAAGACGCACCAGAAATTTAAATGAATGGTAGGTTTCTAACAACGCCCCTCCTCTTTAGTGTGGAATTCATAAGAACATGGTGCTGAGTCATCTATATTAGCTTACAATTTTTCTGAAGGCAACAAAACAATGGCAAATATAGTTCACTATCTACATGTCATTAAACAGGGCAAGCTAAATGTACACCATTGTAACACACATTTGCCAAATAAAGCTACCATTAAGGGAAACTTTGTCTTTTTTAATTGAATTTCTGTGAATTTCATGTGATATATTTTTACTGTATTTTGATCTCCTCCCCTATTTGTACCTCCTTACTGTCCCTGCCCACCTGCCCAATTTCATGTACTCTATAATTATGATTGCCAATAGTTCCTCATGTAGAGTTGGGTTTCCTACCCACTTCCCCATATCTATGCTGTGATTTTGTCTGCCTTGAGCTTTTTTTACATTTTTTTTTCTTTCTTCAGTGCTGGATATCAAATTCAAGTCCTTGTGATCATCTCTGCCTCTGAGCTACAACTACAGCCCCCAGAGTCATTAGCCCAAAAGATATGAAAAACTAACCTTTGTTTACTGGTAGGGTCACATATGCCTGGTTCTGAAACAACCCTTATTGACTATTTTGTAGCTTATGATTACATAGTATAGTGCCAATATCAAGAACCTAATCAACCTTGAATACCTACCACAATTGGGGAAGCATAATACAGTGTCTTTCAGGTTCTTGTGATATGGTCAGAATAAGCACTAACAAGGCATACACTGTGTGATATGCTCCAAATGAACATTTTCAGCCCTAATCTTGCCCATAAGAATTTTAATTAAGATTTCCACCACCACTAATGAAGGAGAATATTGCAATAGCAACAGCCCTGGCAGTGATGGCAAAAGACCTCATTTATAGACCAGCTCTTGAAAATATAAAGTCTCTGAGAAGCTGCTCCCAACTGTGTCCAAAACGGTTGCTAAATGTTCATTGATTTTCCTGAAGTGGAGACTCCAGTTCTGCTTCTTTTCAGATTTGACTCTCTTTGCTCTTCTTGATAACCTTCCTTCTCTCCTGCAGCATTTATGCAAATAATATCAAATCAGCAGAGCAGCCTTTCAAATTTACATGAGACAAAATTCTTTCATGTTTAAATGAATGCCCATGGCTGGAGTACAGAGAAGGATCTGTTACTTTTACAGTGTCATGCTGTGCGTCTATTCACACAGAGATGACCAGGGCAAGAAAAAAAATGGCACCTCCAACTAGAAATTGTTGGGCAGTGCTGGATAGCAAATGCAGGGCCTTCCCTACCTTTTGGACTAATGGCTCCCTGAAGGCTGTAGTGGTAGCTAAGTGATACAATCACAACACCTTGTATCTGATACCCACACTGCCTCTACTCACCCACAGGTTGTTCATTAAGAAGTCAAAATCATCCCTTATCTTGACCACACACTGGCTTATGAGATGCCAAATGTCAAGGTCCTCCTATTCCTTCCCCCTTTTCACACACCCAGCATTTGCTGTCATTGTATAAAGTCTGAAAATACTATATATCAATAAACAAAGATCAATTTTTACTGACCAATATTGCATTAGTGCCCATGTTTTCCACATTCTTATGATATGGTTGGAATATAAATAGAAAAGTTACACCAGACACTAAGTGATGAACTCCAAACAAACATCTTCAGCAGCAAACTTGCCCATCATGAATTATAATTAAGACCTCAGCTACCATTAATGGAGGCATATGCTGCAATTGGTCTTTTGTACCTGGTCTTTTCTGTTTACTTTACAGGAATTACTTTCTTTAGCTAAGTGTACATGCTGTTACTATGAATAAGCCAGGCTAAACTTTGCAAATGTGAATCTATAAAGATTGCAATGCTATCTGAATCTCTTCAGAGCTGATACCTTCCAAATCCAAAGAAGCAGGCTGAACTTTGCATAGATAATCTTGTCAGTACAATCCCTTATAGTTGCACATAACTTCACATTTTTGTTTCCAGGCAACCAGAAAGCCAGAACTCTGAGAACCTTGTATTTGTAATGCAGAATCCTGTGGTCTTCTAGATCATTTGCAGCAATAATTTCAATACTTGACAAAGCTTAAAAGATTTACTTCCCATTCAATTACTGACCATTTATATTCTAATCATATGTGCTAGGTTTAAAGAAAACTAAGACAAAAATAACCTTATGGGTGACTCCAACATATTTTTTTTGTTTCTACAATAAACTATTATATTACAATAATGTTAAGAAATAGAGATTTTACACCTAATTTCTTAATTTTATTATAACTTAAGTGCCTGTTACATGCCAGAGACTATCCAAGGTGTTATGGACCAAATTTGAATTTTAGTCCTTCAAATTTGCAATCTGGAAAATGGGACAATAAATCTGCTTTCATGATACTTCGCCAATCCTGCTTTTATTCAGACTCCACAAACTCTCTTTAAAGAATAAAGATTAAAGCTAAGCTTCTCCAATGCTACATTTGCCAATCATGCTAGGAAAATTTAGCCATTCTGTGTAGTATATAACTATTGCAGTGTTAAACAAATAGGAAATCTGAAGAGATGACTCAGTGGTTAACAGTACTTGCTGCTCTTGCAGATGACCAGGTTCAGTTCCCAGCACCCACATGATGAGTAACAACTACCTGTAACTCCATTTCTAGATGATCTAACAGCCTCTTCTGGTCTATATGGGTATCAGACATACACGTGGGGCACATATATACATGCAGGCAATACGCATACAAATAAATAAAATCTTAAATTAAAAAAATACGTTCTCATTAGGTTTTCCTTTACTATTCTGGAGAATTAAGGAACATTGACTATTATATGAATACACTAACGTTGAATAATTATCAAATCTAATTCATTAGACTTAATAAAGCATATAAATTAAATTTGATGCAGATAAACAACTACCCTTTTTCTAGTGTACTAGGAGACAAGTCTTAGCATTGTATTCATTTATTGCCTAAAAAGCCCTGGATTAACATGATGAAGTACTTATAAGGTGAACATTCAATTAATGGTTTTGTCCAGTTCTGTGAGTTTCAGAGAGAAAACTTTCTTTGCATCATCCTGCCACACATCTGCCAGGCTCATTATCACACAAGAAGCTCCCATTCTTCCCATAAACAAGAGAAAATGTCATAAAATTTATATAGAGGTTGCATTAGTCATCAGTTGCCTGTGTGTGTGTGTGTGTGTGTGTGTGTGTGTGTGTGTGTGTATTAACACTGTTATTAGTCATCAGTTGCCTGTGTGTGTGTGTGTGTGTGTGTGTGTGTGTATTAACACTGCAGCAACACACCTTGCATTGATCTTATCCTTGTTAAATATTTTTCTCAATGTGTCTTTTCTGAGTTTTCTTTTTTACTCTTTGAAAGTCTGATTTTATTGCTTTGGATGTTTTCAGTATATACAAAGCCTCAAAATTAAATTATGAAGTTTACAGCAGAGTTATTGCAAAGTAAAATATTTACTTAAAATATTGAGAACTGGGACTGGAGAGATGGCTCAGCAGTTAAGAGCACTGACTGTTCTTGCAGAGGACCCGGGTTCGATTCCCAGCACCCACCTGGCAGCTATGAATTGTCCTTAACTCCAGTTCCATGGGAATCCGAAGCCCTCTTCTGCCTTCTGAGGCACTGCATGACACAGGTGCACTCACATACATGTAGGCAATACACTCAAACACATAAAATAAAAATAATAAAATATTTTTTAAAAGTATTGAGAACCATTGTCCTGTCTCAGAAAACCAGTCTCTTCACAGAGTAATGGAGCATCCCCAAGGTGCAGGCCAAGATTGGTTTCTACTGAGACTTTTGCCTGTTAGTACAAAGTCAGTAATTGCTAGGTAGGTCACCCACAAAACAAATCTATACAGGAGTTAATGAGGTGTGTACAAATGTAGCCACATATGGTTTCATTTGAAATAAAAAAGTCATATATAAAAAAAGAAAACAAGTCTCATTGTTCAAGATCAAGTCTATGAGCAAAATATACCCACATACACTTCTTCATTTAGATTTTTTGAGATTTTATGCATATAAAACAAGGATAGCAGGAATAACAATTAATTCACAAAATTTTATGGGAAAACTGTACTCAGAACCCATAGAATGGGAGCCTTGGAGGATACTTCAATTGGTAAGACCCAAGTTTTATCCCCAGAATCCATATTCTTTAAAAAGCCAGGTCTGGCAGCTAGAGAGATGGCTCAGTGGCTAAGAGCACTGGCTACTCTTGCAGAGGACCCAGGGTAGGCTCCCAGAACCCACATGGCAAATCAAAAACATCTGTAACTCCAGTTCCAGGTGATCAGATGCCCTCTTCTGACCTCCATATGCATTACATGCAGTAGTGCACTTGCATACATTTCAGGCAAAAGACTCACAAACATAAAATAAAAATAAACAATTTTTTAAATATTAAAAAATAGGGGCTGGAGGGATAGCACAGCCATTAAAGGCTAAAGCTAACAACAAAAACATAAATATTAAAAAATAAAAAGCCAGGTGGTAACATGTGCTTATAATACCATCACTGGGGAGGCAGATGGACAGATCCTGGGTACTCACTGACCAGCCAATTCTAACATATTTGCCAAATTCCAGGACAGTGAAAGACCCTGTTTCAATAAATAAAGGTGGATGATGCCTAGGGAATAATACCTACCCAAGATTGTCTTCTGACCTCCACATGCACACATATATCCAACACACATGCAGGAAGAGAGAGAGAGAGAGAGAGAGAGAGAGAGAGAGAGAGAGAGATCATAGCATATTATACCTTAATGTTTATCTACACCAAATAGTGCTTTGGCTACATATTGCTATGAAGCAAAGCAGCCCAAAATTCAATGGCTTAACAGTTCTGTGAGAGATACAGAGTGGTTCTCACTTAGGGTCTCTGATTGGATTTCTATCCAATAACAATAGGGACTGGAGTTTTCTGAAGACACAATTGACTAAAGGTTCAAGATAAAATCTTCACTTCTCAGCTTCCCCTCAGCCATGTGAACTGGAATAACTAGATGCTTGTGTGTCTCTGCTACTCATTTATGACCTCATGTCTTGGCTTGCTTGGGCATTCACTTACATCATGGTGACACTTGGCTTCTTCCAGGGTGCTTGTGCCAAAAGACCTGGGTAAAAATACTGCAAGGTATTTATGACTTTGCTTCATAGGTAACACAACATTAAAGAAAGTTTCAGAGCCATCTCAGATTCAAGGAAGTGACTGACTACCCAGAATCATTGAGTACTGAGAAGCCTGGATCAAGCATGGGCCAGCTAAAGAAGACCAGCTGGTCTGATCACGAAGAGCGTTTGTTGAACAATAATGAGAACTCACTGCCAAGCACATGGTGTCCAAAGGTTCTGTAGAGAATATAAATAGATCACTTGATAATATTTTGCAATGATAATTCACATTAAGAGGTGAAAATGTATTTGACTTTAAATTTTTGTTAATAGTTCAAACAAATAAAATAATTTATCAAATCTCCTTTTCTGTCATTATCTAGCACTGCTCTTTAAAACGTTCTTTAAAGAAGATAAAAAGTTTTCATGTATATCAATTAAAAATTTTAAGAGGAAGAATTGAATGTATCTGAATTTTGCCTCTTTAACTTCAGTGCAGATTCTAACCAGCAGGAGGAAGACAAAAAGCACTAAACAGTAATATGCACAAAACATGGTATATAAAAATGGAAGTGCTGGGGGGCTGGAGAGATGGCTCAGTGATTAAGAGCACTGGTTGTTTTTGCAGCAGACCCCAGTTCAAATCCCAGCACCCACATGGCGGCTAACAACCGTCCATAATTCCAGTTCCAGGGGATCTGACACCCTCTCTGTCCTCCACAGGTACTGCATGACATAGGTGCACTTACACGCATGCAAGCAATACATTCAAACACATACAATAAAATTAAATAAAATTTATATTAAAAAATGAAAAGTGCTATTTCTGAATCTGCCTACAAGAAATGTAACAAAACAGGCTAAGGCTTGAGGAAGCAATGTATGTCAAAGGAAAACAATCTCTCTACCACATTCCACAAAAAGAAATTCCTCAACTCTAAAATTTTATATTTCCCTGCTAGAAATACTGGTGTTGCTTACATTTGAGATCAGCATGACTATGCACACTGATCATATGACTTACTCCAGCACTCACTATTTAGTTAGATTTTGTAACTTGATTTGGACCTGACTAGAGATATGACTCTGTTGACTAATCCACTTCTGTCTTAAAACAAGCAGATTATGTTTGTCAGTTTTTAAATGCTATTAAGTTAATTCAATTTAGGAAAGCTAATTGGTTTAGTGTGTTATTTTTAAGAGGAAAAATTATTCCAATCCTAACATAGAGAGCAGTGATGTGTATTACCCTACACCACTAGGAATATCTTGAAGTGTTTAGAATAAACAAAACTTCCTGGTGGACATGGTACATCATAGCCCCAGGCATGCTTGAGAGCCCCCTACAGTGAGTGTAGTTTTTAAAATGTTATGCAAGAACTGAGCTTATGGATTTCTTGAGAACAAAGATCATAATTTTCCTGAGATCCTGTTAGAAAACAATAAAGAAAAGAGTTCCTCAAATAACTAAGATATCACATTATAAGTTGATATCAGTCTTCTATCATCATTAAAGATTATTCATGCTGGAATTTTAATTTATCTTTACAAAACTCTTCAAGACATCCGTTTAAAAATGCAAGTATGCAGTATTTTAAGAAATGAGATTTTAATAGGTTTATATTGATTTCTTCTAACTTTCAGGAACTGACATGCTGCCTGTAGTCATGAATATGTCAGTAACTAATTCTTATCTAGACTTTATCAATATCATTCTTTTATTTCCAAATAACCACTTATTATACTCCATTGTTTTACACGGGGTAATCCACCATCAAAATAATGTATTACAGTATGGTAAATAAAATTTCAGAAACAATAAAAGTATTTTTCTCTTTATGATGTGTCTACTTCCAATTTAGTTATCATTGTCCAACCCATAATTCTTTTTAGTACTGTCTATTTGGGGAGTATGACGTTGATAATGTTGATCAGAAAATAAGTATTATGTTTTGAAAGAAAAACATGTCAGGATTTGTCTGTGAAAACAGAGTGCATTAAGCCACTGAATTCCAGGGAATATTTATAAATCTCTATGTCAATCTAGAGAAACAAACAAAGACAAGAGGGTTGCAGATACTTCCTTTCTTGTGACTCTGCATGAAGTAATCAAGGAAGGGAGCTGGAAACTGACAATGGAGCAGAGAATTCAGCTGACAATATACTGTGGAAGCTTGGTTTCTGGTTGTCCTGGTAACAGCATCACCTCCTCATAATAAAGACGTTATAGCAAGAAAAAACTTAAGCAAATGAAGTAACTAAATTAGAAGTAGAGTAAGACATTCTCCTGATCAAGGGTTGGCAAATTATTGACAGTGGCTTCTTTTTGTCTGACCCTCCAATTAAAAATAGATCTTACATGTTTTGAAGGACTGTGAAACAAAATTTAAAAAAGAGGAGGAAGTCAAGAAGATAGAAGAGGAGGAAGAGAACAAACAGCCTGCAAGAGCCCAAACGCTCTCAGGCCTTCTACAAAGATGACACAGACACTTGCATTTCAGTACTTAGGGAGGCATGCAGAGCAGTTTAGTAAAGGATTGGGAGAGACATGCATGATACACTAAGGATAGGCATGAAAAAGAGTATGGGATTAATTCTCCTTCATGGAATTCAACTGCACCTTTGTGCTTGCAAATGTTATATTAATACACCTATTGAATAGCTGGATGAATCTGGTAAGTATCCAATCCAGTTATTTGTACATTTAAGTGACCTGGGAATAGCATCATAGTAGATACCATGGCATATTTTTTTATTTTTTAATTTTTCATCTTCCTTGTGGAAAAAAATCCTGAAACGAAGTAAACTATAATTCCCAGTCTCCATTGTAGCTAGGATTATGTATACCCTCCAATGAGATCTGAAAAACATGGAAGTTCCTGGTCCTACCAGCAAGCAGACTCATGGAACATGGAAGCTTTAAAGAACTTTAAGGACTAGAATCCTCTCTAGTCGTCAGTTTTATGGATATAAAAGGTGGAGGACAATGCCAGTCATGGAAGCAACAGTGACGAAAGTCTGACAATTTGTTTCATATGCTTTATCCCTACCACCTTGCATAGATCCACAAAGTGCTTTGTTGAATGGCATGCTTCATGAAATTACTGCAGACTATAGTTTTTGCACTCACCCCAATTGTGCAGTTATTGAGCAGGCCATTACATTTGCCTCTCATGATTGAATGATGAATGCTCATCTATCCCAACAGCTTAACTAAAAACATACAACTTTTTGGAGACCCTAACTTTTAAAGTTATATCATAGCTCTTCTTCCACAAAAATGTGTGACATGTGCCTTGGTCAGTAACACCCATGAAGTTCCTCTGTGGCAATTCACAGACATTCATAATTCCATAGAATATTTCCAAGTACAAATTTGTATTTCATAGAAACATTCTACACATGCAAAGTATTGATGTGTGCAATCCAATCAGCTACAATATACAAAATTTAGGCCACAAAGGAGTAAGATACACAAGTCATGAAGATTTAGGAGCATGGTACATGGAAGGGTCACATAGACCCAAACAAAAAATGAAGGCAATGGAGTTTAGCAAATATCTCCACAAAACAGCTGAATGCAAAGTAGACAGATGGTTTCTGGGGAGAAGCATTATTTATTTATGATATTTTTCTTTTTTATTTAATTTTTTATTGTTCACACAGTATGGTTATATAATATTTATATCCCCTCCCCTCTTTTCACCTCCCCCAACTGTCCACTGCCAAATTTAATGTAGTCTCTTATCTATATAATAGAGTCTATAGAGTCTGGTCTATGTCCCCAAATGTCCTACAGTGTGGGTCCATCCACTGATATCACCTAGAGTCCTACCCCTGTAAAACTGTCTCTCCCCCTCCCAGCAGCCATCAACTTCCAAAAGTTTCTTAAGGTGGGTTGGTACTTCCTACCCACTTCCCCATATCTATGCTGGGATTTTGTCTGGATTGAGCTTGCATAGCACTTGTGCATGCTGTCACTACTGCTGTGAGTTCATATGAATAACTGACCAGCTGTCTGGGAAGACGTTGTTGTTGTTGTTGTTGTTGTTGTTGTTGTTGTTGTTTTGTGGTCATCCACCCCCTCTAGCTTTTAAAGTTTTTCCACCGTCTCTTTCACAATGATCCCTGAGCCTTTGGAAGCAGAGGTTTGGAAAGTGCCATTCAGGGATAAACACTCTGCAGTCTCTTATCTCTGCACATTAGCCAGTTGTTGGTTTCTGTGTTAATCACCATCTGCTACATAAGGAGACATTTCTGTGAAAGTTGAGAGATACATTCATCATATGTGTAGAGATTGCACTGAAGATGTATCACATAGAATTAAGTGTTTCACAGACACTTATTCTCTTCATTTGACCAGTTTTAGAAATCTGTAATAGTCTCCATCTGTTGATCAAAAGAAGCTTCTTTGATGAGGGGTGAAAGGGACACTTGTGTTTAAATATGAGAATCCATATTTGGAATAAAGTAAGAAATTATGTTGGATTCAAGTTCTTGGTCAAAGTAGTCCAAGAACTTTCAAAATAACACAGGCTATTGCTACAGCCCTTGATTGCCTCACAGAACTTGAAGGTAAGACCCTATTGCTGAAGACAGGACATACTTTGGACACAGGACTTGGAATAATCAAGCTGGAACTCACCTGGAAGCCTCCTCCCTGAAGACTAGCTCTCATAGAATCAGAGGATAATATGCAAGCTACCAAGGTAGAAAAACAATCAATGGCCCAACCCTACTGTAAAACTTAATAAACAACATTGACTGGCCCAGCAAATTATCAATATTAAAGTAGTAGAAGCCTTTCATCTTGGGGGCAATCAGAAGCAGTCTAATTGGAATTAAGGCCTGCTCAATGGTAGGGAACTCATGTGTAGTACTGTAAACATAGCCAAATACACATGGCTGGAGAGGTCATAGATCCTAGAAAAAAAGACTACTTTTGCTACATCTGTAGATGAATGTAATTTCTTACTTTATTCTGAAAACAACTATTTTTAAAATAAAGAAGCCTATGAAAATGAAAACAGAAAAACAACAGGAAAAAATATCAATGAATAAAAAATCAGGTTATCCTAAGATATTGATAACATCTAAAACTTCTACCTAGTCTAACCTAGAAAAATGAAGAAATGTGCAAATTACCAATGTCAGACATAAAAGAAGGATATCAGTATTGATCCTGTGGCTATTAAAAGGATAATAAATAATAGCACAACTCTATGCCCACAAGTTAGATAATTTAGATGAAATGACTATTCCATTGAAAGATACAGTATACTAACACAGACACAAAACCAGATTGTATGAACAGGCTTGTTTTTCTTAAAGACCCAAATTAATAAATTAATTTATAAATTTATAATAATCCAAATTTAATAAATTTCCAAAAGTGAAAACACTGGGAGCAATGTTTGAATTATAACAAACACTGAAGAAATTATTCTAGTTCTCTACAATCTTTCAAAAATAAAAGCAAACACTTCCTAACTCATTCTTATCCTATATATAAAAATTAGATGATGACAGACAGTACAAAAAAGGCAAACTACAGACCAATTTTGAATACAGATGCAAAAATCCTCAACAAAATACTAGCATATTAGACCCAATAGCAAATGTACCACCACTCAGTTTGATTCCAGGTACCCAACTCTCCTCTTATATTTGACGGCCAGGTAATGTGATCTATCACATCACCAGGCTAAAGGCAAAAATGAAAACCACATAACCTTAAAAAAAGAAACCATACAACCTTAAAAAAGTAAACCATACAACCATATCAACAGATCTAGAAATAAATTACTCAAGAATATCAAATACCAAGTCATGATTTTAAAAGAAATCTCTCTGCAAATAGATATAAGGTAACTTGCTTGACTTGATAACATTTTTAAAGCTAATACCCAGTTGTCCTGGTGCTTTTTGAACAGGTTTAGTGGAAATGGTCTTGCTGGAGGAAGCTCTTCCCTGGAATTGGGCTTAGGAGTTCACAGCTTTGTCCCATTTGGAGTTTTACTCTTTCTGCTTCCTGTGCCTGCCTGGAGATGTGAGAGCTCAGATTTCTGCTTCAGATACCTCCTGCCATGCCCTTCCCCCATGACGGCTCTTATCCCCTGCAATCATAAGCCTAATAAATTCTTCCTTCTAAAAAAAAAAAAACTAATGATGAAAAAGTAGAAGATTCCACTTAAAATTCAAAACAAAGCCAAATATCCCCTCTACCTCTCCTATTTAACATCATACTAGAACTTCTATGTAATGTCATAAGGCAAGAAAAAAAATATAGATTGGGAAAGAAGAAACCAAACTCTGTTCAAAGATGACACCATTTTCTACAGAAAATTCCAAAGAACCAGCCCAAAACTTCCTGAAACTAATATATAAAAATAGTAAGAGTACAAAACACGAAGTTAATATAAAAGTCAACTTTTTACATACCTTCAGTGAACAACTGGATCTGGAAATTAAAAGCACAATCTCATTGACACTACTACCAAAAACAAACAAGTAAGTAAGCCAGAACAAGAGAAAGACTGGGGTATAAATCTAAAGAAACATAAACAAGATCTGCATGGGGAAATTACAAAACTCACATTTGAGAAATCAAAGAATGTCTGCATAAATGGAAAAATGTTCCATGTTCATGTATCAAGATAAGCTGAAGATGCCAGTTTTCTAACTTGATCTATCTGGTAAATAATATTCCCCAATCAAAACTCATGCAAATCATTTAGTGGATATCTACAAGTTTATACTAATTTTATTTTATTATTTATGAATATTATTCAGCAATTACAAAACAATGGCATCCCAAGTCATGAAAAGACATAAAAGAATCTTCAGAGCATGTTACTAATCAAAGAACTGATCTCAGAAGTTCACACACTATTTTATTCCAACTGTATAGAATTCTGAAAAAGCAAAAGGATGAAACAATAATAAAAGCATCAGCAGTTTCCCAGGGATGTAGGGCAAAGAAGAGGACAAATAGGTGATGGGGAGTTTCAGAGAATGGAAGAGTCCTTGTTGATTCTATAATTGTGTATGCATGATATTATATTTTTCAAAGCCCATAGAACCATACTCTAGAAAGACTAGATGACTCACATGAAATGTGAATTTTAATTAGTAAGAGTGATCAATACTGGTTCATAAACTGTAACCAAAGTACCTCAGAAATACATATTATCAATAATAGGGGAAACTATGAGCAAGGGAATGGATTCACAGTATTTCAAAAACTTGAAATTTTTCTAAAATTTAGTCTATTCATCTTTATTTTCTAAACTCTGTTCCAAACTATAGTAATTATGACATGTAAATTACAACTCTGAACCTTCAACACTTCTCCTCTTCTTATGCAAACTTCCAATACTTAAATGCTTACATATTTAGGTTAACTAACCCAAGAAACTAATAATATAACATATATTGTTTTGCAATCCCTGAAGTTTTAGCTAAAAGATATTATTAAATACAGGCAACAGCTATTTTTCTAGTATTGGCTATAAGTGAATAATTTTTTGCTAATTTTTATTGAATTTTTGTGTATTTCTTATGGAACATCCTAATCATCTTTACACCCCCTTTCCTACTTGCACCTTCCCATAGCCTCCCCTTCACTGGAACTCATGCATTCTGTCATTTGTGTTAAGGCCTATCTTGTCAAGTTCCCAGATGCCCAGGACCTTGCTCATATGAACCTACAGCAATGGTGTCAGCATACACAAGAACCGTGCAAACCCAAGTAGACAAAAACCCAGCACAGAACTGTGGAAATGAGCAGCACCCACAATTTTAGTTGAAGAATTATTGGCAGCTGATAACTGCTCAGTGAGGACAGCTGATCTTATTAAAGGGAGGGACTCTAGATAGGCTGCCCAGACCTCAGAAAGTGAGTAAATTTTTACAAAATTAAAAATCATCTATAATTCTCCCCAAGTCTTTGAACATGCACACAAAGATACAAGTTAACTTCCTTGTATAATTGAATTGTTGCATGGTATAATTCTGAATATAGAAAAAATTCAGAAAAGAATTAAAGAAACTATGAGGGACTTGAATTTTAAAAAATAGTATAAGGACTATTGAATCAAAAATGTTAGATTGAGAGAGGTTTTTAACTTTCTGTGAGAGCAAATGATTTTTAAAAGAAAGCAAAAAGTCATTTTAATTATCTGATGGAAAACATCACATTTATTCATAACCTTGAAAGAATGAAGGGTTTTTTTTCCTTCAACAATATGATATTTATGGAATATGTCTCATACAATACAAATGACTTTGTTGTCTTCAGATAATTGAGAGTAAGTTGCCAACCTAATCCCAAATCAGACACAGAGTGTCCTTCCTACAAAGAAGACACTCCTTTCCCAACCAAATGCAAATGTTAACATTGACCCTCTAGGAATATCTCATCCTTAGAAACCATTCAGGTTTCACTAGTTACCAAAATAATATCGTCCTCCATAACAGGATAGAGCTCTGTCAGAGCTGATGTTACATTCATCTGTGGTCTCTCTATGGACCTTTAGTCTGGCAGTTTCTCAATCATTCCTTGATATTTATGACTGTGATGCTTTAGTAGATCACAGGTTTGTCATTTTGCAAACTGTTATTTAATTTTGATTTGCCAGGTGTTTCCTCATGATTCACCACTGATAATGCCTTTCTGGCAGGACTATCACATTTTCCTCTCGTCTCATCCTATCAAGTAACACTTGATTTTGGTTTATCCCATTACTATGTTAATATTGATCATTTGATTGAGGTAGTGTCTTCCAGGCTTTTCCACTATAAAATCATGCTTTGTTGTTGATTTTTAATGAATTAATGTGTTGTGAAGAAGTGCTTTGAAACTACGTAAGATTTCTGTTGCTTGTCAAAACTGTCAAGGATTCATTCAGGATTGTCCAAACTTTGGTATTATGATACGGCATTGTCATCTACAAATGTGTTAACTTTTGATAGATATTGATTAATTACCCTTTATCAGTTTTCACATAGACTATGTAAATATACATAGTCAACTAATATAGAATATAAATATCAATTTATAAACCTCAAATTATTTACCAAATATTCTAAGTTTCACCTTCATTTATTACATTAGATGTACTTCTAAAATTTAGATACACTTCTAAAAATGATGATACAATACATCAAGGATAGAATTCCTTCCCTGTTATTCATTATAACATGGGCAAAAATCTGAATGAAGGGACGTACCGAAGCAGTGGAAAGTTTTCACAAGAAATTTTCTCTGTACAGAAACAAAAGTGATTGTTGTGTCCAGTTTCTGACATCAAATAAATGGTCAAACATAAGTTATGGCAAGCCTATAATAGTTTGATTTGCAATGTCCCACAAAGACCCATGTGATGAAGGTGGGGTCTTCAGCTTCTGGCATCACTGGGAACTTGTAAAGCTTTTAAAGTGAAGAAGTTAGATCATTGGGGGCATACCCTTGGAAGGGAACTGAGACCCTGGGTGTTCCTGTTCCTTTGCTTCCCAGTGGCCACATACTCCTTCCATGATGCCCTATGCTGCCATGGAGCCAAGAAGGCAGAGTAATCATGGACACAAACCTCTGAAGCCATGGACCAAAATAAACTTTTCCTCAGTTTCAGTTGATTATCTCAGGCATTTTATCACAGGGATGGGGAGCTAAAAAATCAGTTCCTAATTTACTCAAATGTATGTATGTGTTTAACCAACCTGACATTGTGTTATTTGAAGTAACTCCTTATTGAAAATAATACTAAAAGCATAAAATGCTAGTATTTAAAAAATAATAAATGTATATGAAGACCAGGAGTAGAGATCAAGGTGACTACTGTTTAAAATACAACTCTGAAGGGAGCAGAGTTTTAGCATGGGATGATGAAAATGGTCTGGAATTGGGGAAGGATGAAAGCTACAGAACAATAAATGAACCAAATGTCCTTGAATTGAACACTTAAAATGGATAAAATGATACATTACACATTATGTACATTTTACCACAACAAGAACTCCAGGGGGAAATTGTAGCTCATTTCAATTTCAGTGCTTCAGTGTCTGTAGTCTGCACCTTATTTCTGACTATGTGAAAGCTCTAATGTCACAAAAGTAAGGAAAGCTCCCTTTTCCTACTTTTCTTGCAACCTTTATATTAACATTTTATTATGTCAATGTATTTATTTCATATTTGTATCTCATTAGATAATGTTGGTATTGTTACACCTCCTCTAAGGCTAGGAAGAGGTAGTGAACAATTGTGTAAAGTCAACTATTCCACAACCCCCCACCTCAACTAATTTACTTTTAAAATGTGGATTTTTATATGTGGGATTTATTAAACACCTGCACTGTTAAAACACTTGTTTGAGCTTTCTAAAAAGTGATGTTTCAATTGTAAGTTTGTAAACTCTAAAGTCTTTATTAACAAGAAAGACTCATCTTTTTCAAGAGAAAAGTCAGTATATGAAATAATCATAGTTCTGGCTACATAAAGACTTATGAAGGCATTAAAGATTTTATTTAGTGCAATTATACTGAAAGCTATTTCTCATCAAAAATAAACAAAAGAAATTATTTCTTTTACCAGTCTACCACCAAGCTTTTGTCAAGAAGGAACTATGTTTTACATAATGACATTTATCAGCGGTAAGATTACAATGTCCAAATACAAGAGACACGATAATAATTTTAGTTTTTAGGTCATAAACCTCCAAAGTTTCTACTTGTATTGCTTCTTTGCGAAAAAAGTAATCCTGTGATATAACATAGTGGGTTTTATTCAAGTATTTTACAGGTAAGATGACTGAAGTTTAAAGATTCTCAGTATATTAACCCAATATCTCACACTAAAAGACTTCAGTCTTAAACTAGGATTCTTCATAACACCCCAACACTGTATCACACACTGCAATAACAGACTCCCTTAGCCAAAACTCCATCACTAACTATAGTTTATATCATTAACAATAAAGAAGATTGGCAGAAGGACTGTGTGGAGTTGTGTAATTCCACCCAGACCAATGGAGGAACACTAGTGGCGATTGATATGCTTCTCCAGTAGTGGCAAAGTTTGCTAGAGTAGACCTACCACTTCCCCATGCATTTTATTCTGTTTAACCCATACCACATCCTGTGAAGTAGTAGACAAGGTAGAGGTTCGTCTGCCTACACATTGATGGATGGAGCAACTAAAGCTCAGAGAATCCAACATATTCCCAAAGCTCACAATCAACTGTGTGCTCTAGTCATTTAGGAGACAGAGCTAGTTGTGCCAAGGTCTTCTCTGTCCAAACCCCAGTTAATGAAGGGGAAATTCAGTCTTGACTTATACAGGAAGCTATCTCAGGACTTCACTGGGAGGCACCGCCATACACATCATATAAAATTAGAGGCTCACAAAGTTCCCCAGAGAGGACTATAGTGGCATACCATTAGCTACATTTGGCTTCTGCAAGTCAGTAATAAGAACTTCATTCAGTTTTGTTTACTGCACTAATATGAAAGATGAATGAAATTATGGTGGAGTTTCTTGTCAACATTATTCAAAATTCCTAATGAATGCCCATGATACTCTCATGTCTAAGTACTGCCAAACTATTTTCCATTTCCATCTCTAGAAAATACATTTCATATAAAAGTATTCCCAAATTGTTTTACTTGTTTGAAAATATTTAATCTGAATTCAGGAAATCCTTCATTTTCACAGCAGACATCTGTAAATGCCTAAACTACCATTAGCCAGTGAGAAAAGGAACATGGTATTTCTCTACTTCTTTTATTTTTTTATGCTAAAGGATAAAAATGAAGAGTTTTCTCCTGAGAAAAGCAAGAAGATGAAATATTTTCTGCCAAAAAGAATGTTATTAAAAAGGTGAAATGTGTGCAACAAAACTTGAGGTACCTTCCTTTGTAAGTTGAGATTGAATTCTCTACTCAGTAATTACATAAATCATGTTGATGGGGCGACAATTTCCACCAAATGAATAAATCATAGTTGCTAAGTGCTGAGAATACCCATGTTCCATGTACAGGTCCTGTGGTCCCTGCTGGAATCTTATTCTCTTGAACCACGCATTCCAGCCTCTGGCTGCCAAGTATTTTTATGTCTTCAATAAACTAAACTGAACCAAGCTATTATTACTGAATTGCAAGCTATTAGAAGCTGAATGTAGCTGTTGGTGAATCACCGAGGGAAATAAAAACTTATTATTTTCATTTTGTATGTCACCTAGACAGTTGCATTTGCAAGCTATCAGCATGTGCAGGGGTGTTTCCCATCTGGAGAGGTGGTAGAGGAGGCCATGTCATGGTCTCTATGACTGATCTGGATTCCTCAGCCACCCAGCACAGAATTAAGTATTCAGGAACTGGAGGATCAAAGACTTCTCCAAAACTGCAACAATATCTGCTTCAGTTATTTCAAGCAATAGAAAAACAATGTTAACAACCTAAAGAAATAGAGGATGGGCAACATAAGATAGTTGAATTGTATGAGATGAAAAACAGCATTGAATTTAATGCTGTAGGCATTCCATCACCAAGGAAACTATTAAGAGAAGATAATTTGCAGAGAAATACTTATTGTAAAGCATTTTCCTAAACAAAAAGAAAAAATGTTTGCCTAGTGTCTACTGAGCAAGTAGTAAGACTACTGCTAATATCTCTACTGCCATTAAGTCAAAACCAGAAGTGGACATAAAGATTAAACTGATGTTAGAGTGATTAATTATTGAAGTATCTCCCAGCCAAAGAGACAGAAGCCACAGCTAAGTAATCCAAGTAGCACAAGGCCCCCAAGCTGTGTCAAGTAGCGCAGAAAGTACACAAAATTTGGAGGCTTCCTCAAAATCTACCTTATTCTCTACTGAAAAATTAAGGTTAATCTTTCAATCAACTATTTAAACAAAGAATAGCACATATTCCTCTATATGAAAATGTACTATCCTAATTACTTTTTCTAGGGATTATGTGGGCAAATTCTTCTGCATCACCAAGGATGAAAACCCAAAGCAATAAAGCTTTATCTCTTCTAACTACAAAATGGTTTATATTCAAGCCTGCTAACCACAGTATCAGAAAAACTACACATTTACCATTTTGTGATATTTAGCTCTTTCTAAAGGTCTTGATCAAAATAGCAAACCAGAAGCCAACGAATCTAAAAAGAAATATGATGCTTCACTTTCCTTTTATTAGGAAAACAATGTTCCTAAAATGAAGCAATCAAATAGAAAGTAGAAATCTGAGTCTTTGGCCCATAGAAAAAGAATGCTAGTATTTTCTTTTCTGGCTTTTACAGTTATATAGAACCCACAGATGTATTTCCAAGTGATGTAATAATGATTGCTCTTTCACGTGTGGTACCTGGAACAATGCCCCTCCTGTCCAATAAAAATGCCTACATTGCACAACACGGGTGCACTCACATACATGCAGGCAATACACTCATACATATAAAATAAAAATAATAAATAAAAAACATGCCTACATCTTAATCTCAGAGCCCTGTGCAACCTTTTATGGAAAAGTGAATTAGGATGAAGGAAACATATGATCTAGTGAACTGATTATTGAATTGGGTGATTATTCCTAAGTCATCCAGATGGTCTCAATGTAATCACAGGTATCCTGAAAAGTGAACAAGGAAAGGCAGGCGTGGTGGTGCACACCTTTAATCCCAGCAATCAGGAGGCAACGGCAGGCAGATCTCTGTGAGATCTAGGCCAGCCTGGTCTATGTAGGGAGTTTCCGGCCATCTGGGGCTATAGGGAGAACCTGTCTCAAGAAAAAGACAAAAAAAAACGTGATCAAGGAGCCAGAAATTTTGACCAGAGTGATTCAGCAGACCAGACATAGTTGGAGGAGGAGGAAGTGTCATAAGCCTCGCCTAAAAATGGGAAAAGGAAAGACGTGATCCCTCTGCCAGTCTCTAGTCTCTTAAAGGAACACAGCCCTATTGACACCATGATTTTAGCTCAGTGAGGCCTGTCAGACTTCTGAAAAACAGAATTATAGGATATCAACAGTATTTTAAAGCAGTAAGTTTGTGGTAATTTGTTATAGCAGCAAATAGGAAACTAGTACACTAAACAAGTTAAAATATATTGAATGTAGGCTGCTGAGATAGCTCAGTAGGTAAAAATATTTGCCCATCAAGCCTGACAACTTGAGTTCCATCCCTGGAACCCATGTGAACAAGCCAGATGCAAATCAGCAAGATGGTTCAGTAAGTAAAGGTTCTTGCTTGCCAAGCCTGATGACCTGAGTTCAATCTGTAGAACCCACATGTAGAAGGAGAGAACCGACTCCCATTGGTTGTCCTTTGACCCCCATCCGCATACCATGTCATATCCACATATCCATGTGCACACACACCTACATGCACATACATGAATAAATATTTTCAAAGCCTGAGGAGGTGGAGCACATCTGTGATCCTAGCACGCCACAGTGATAGAGGAAGATTACTCAGGAATTCATGGGCCATATCACATGGAGTACACAGCAGGACAGAACAACACAGACCCTGCCTCAAGAAGGTGGAAGGAAAGAACCAACTCCCAAAGCCTGTCCTCTGACCTCCACATGGGTGGGAATCCATACCCACTCACACCACACACACGCACACACACACAATTAATAGTAATAATAATAATAATAATAATACCTTTAATGCTTCCTTATCTAAACTGCTAGAGCATTTTAAAATTTTCAAAACAAATAACCTGGTTATACTGAGACACTTCAAGTGGTTTAGAAAATTACCATGAACTGTAAAGAGATTTTTCCATTTTTAAAAATTTTTCTTATTCATTTAAAATAGTATTGGGCATATAGCGGCTGCTCAAATATTGTTATCGACTGTATTATAAATCAAATCTATGTGAATCTAAAAAGGTTCATTCTTAAGAGTGGATCTAAATTTCTATCCACTTTCTCCAAAATTAGTAACAGATTCTTAGGACCGGGAAAAGAAAGAGTAAATGGGAAACTGAATTACAGAAACTCAAAGGGATGCATGTCTTCTCACAAGCAGAACCTAAGTTTAACAAGGTGGCTGTCACGCCTGGAGATAAATATTCCTTCTGCACTAGACTGCCTTTCTCTTGTGTTATTCTGAATTTTATTCAGGTCCAATAAAATAGTTTTGGTGATAATGAGTTCATGGTTCAAACTCTAAGCTTACAAATCCCCAAGGACAAAGGCAGGGCCTCTTTAGCTTTATGGCCACTAGTCTCCATCTTCCGCCCTGTATTCTTGTTATTGAAGATAAGTTTAATGCTATGTGACAGCATTTAATAAAATGTTATTTATAAACCAGGTGTCATGGCACATACCTATAATCCCAGCACTGTGGAGGCTAAGGCAGAAGGCTTGTAATTTAGACATCGTGGGCTGTACATCAAGATCCCATCTGAAAAAAAGAAATAAGAAAAAAGAAAAAAATATATTTACAAAATCAGAGGCATATGCCAAATTTGGTCTACATGTCATAGTTGTCCAGTCCCTGGTCTAGGAACATAGAATTATTTGTTTTATTGGCCACAACTCAATCCTAAATTGCTACTTTGATACAGTGATAAGTTAGGAGTAACTGGGGAAAGTGGTCTAATTGTGAAAACCAAAGAAAGAACTAGTTTAAGAAATTCTAAAGGTCTTCCAGAACCTACTCATACTTCAGGAAGACTTTCTTGAGATGTGAAGAGGAGTTGTCTCATAGTAATCAATACCTTGTACAGATCACTATTATGATACTTAGACTAGTTGTCGGTTCAAATGCCTCCACTACTAAGTCATCACCACCTACAGATTAAATATCCTCACCAATTCATGCTTACTTATTCCTGGGATAAATTAGGGACATTAATAACTTTTTAACATTACCCAGAGACTGACACAAATGTAAAAAAATCAAGAACCAGAGATTTCCAGTTGAGAATCTATCAGACACTAATTCACTATATTTTCTATGTGTAAATCAATCCCACAAGTCACTATTGTATAAGTATATGCATTATCATAATATTGACTCTTATTTTGTCCTATTAAGGATTCCATATCTATTTGACTCATTTTGACAGTTCTCAACCATTTTAACTCTAATTAATGCAATCTTAGAGGTGTCTAAACTTAGCTAAGCAATTCAGAATGTTCTTCAGTATAAAGTACAAAGCACAACTTGTGCGTCTTTGTCTGACACTGGTTCTGAATCATGTTTTCAGCTCTAGAGTATGCCTCCATAACTTCCAGCAATGGTAGGCCTTACTTCTTTGCTCCTTTGAAATTGGTACCTTCTAATAGATTATGATAGGGCTGAACTCATTCATTCATTGAACATTGTTTGCTGGGGTCTGGAGAGATGGATCAGTGTATAAAGCACTTGCTATATAAGCATTAGGAACAGAGTTCATGTCCCTGGAACCCATGTAAAAGCCAAGTGAGTATGGTGGCCTACCTGTAATCCCAGTGCTTGGGAGACGAAGAAGGGATACTCAAAGCAAGCTGGCAGGCTGGACTAGCCAAATCAGTGAGATCCAGCTTCAATAAGAGATCTTTCTCCAGTAAATAAAGTGGAGAGCAATGGAGGAATACACCCAAAGTCAATCTCTATTGTACATACACACACACACAGACACACACACACACAACACCACATGCAAACATGTATACAAACCTTGTTCGCACACATACACACAGAGAAAAGAAGAAGTGTTGTCTAGTTGTCTATCTGGTACCTGATACTGCATAAAATGTTCACTATACATACTGAGCCTCTATCTCTACCCCACAGCAACTATACTTAACAATGTGGCAAAAGGCAAATGTAGTTACTATTACTCACCCTCAGAAGATCTATCAAGGTGGCCACTCTACCCACCATCAGCAGGTGTCCAAGACCACTACACAAGTCAAGGTAGCACAGCAGCCTGTTTCCCCCCTGCCCCCTCTGCTGTCAGAGAGGTTCAGAGGGGACCACCACCATCCAACAGCAATGAGACTGAGTAAAGTAGCTAAGGAAAAGCGCTGGACACTCTAGTCCTTTCCCTATAGTGTCAGAGGAACCCCGGAGGAACTCAGAACACTCTGTATCAACAAAAAAGCATAAATCAGCCCTCCATTCTCCCATCCTAAGCATCCATGAAATCCAGTAGGAGCTGGTCATATATGCCTAGTGCTGACCAACAAGTGCAATTCACAAGGGCTTCACATTCACTGGCAAGGTGTCAAAGGGGCTAAAGGTAGCTTCCAACCAATGCTTCTGCAATGAAGCAGTTCAAGCCAGCATTCTTTAGTTAGGGTGGTACTGGCAGTGTCCAGTGGGAAGCTGAGCATATGCATAACAGCATAGAATAACAAGAGGACTGTTGCTAAAAGGAAGGTTTTGTTAACTCTAAGATGTCTAAGATAGAATTGAAAATATTCATTAGGGCCCGGAGACATAGTTTAGTGGGTAACAGTACCTACTGTTCTTGCCGAGAACTAGAGTTTGGTTCCCTGCACTAATAATAACAGGTGGCTCACAACCACCTGTAGCTCCAGCTTCAGTGGATTCAATGCTCTCTCTGACCTCAATAGGCAGTATACACATGTGTACCACCCTACAGACAGAAAGGCAGACAGACACACAAGTAATTAAAAATAAATAAATCTTTAAAATTATTCATTATCAACATCTGGGTGTGGTAGTGCATGTCATTAATCCCAGCACTCAGGAGGCAGAGGCAAGTGCATCTCCGTGAGATCCAGGTCAGCCTGGTTGACATAAAGAGTTTGAGGGACAT
>NW_008331831.1:873124-881162 GCF_000622305.1 Nannospalax galili
AGAAAAATAAGTAAACTTTAGTCCCGGTCAGAATAAATAAACATCATAGAGAAATAAGCTAAACTTTTTAACAGTAGACCAATTTGTCATCTCCCATTAAAATAATCCCAGGAGCAAGGCAGTTCTAGATATGTTCAGCAAATTAGCCATGGCAATATTTCCACTTGACTAGCTTTGGTTGGAAGAACTTGTCCTCAGGCTTGTTGCCTTGTGGTCACAACATGGATGCTGCAGCTCCAAGCCCCATATACAGAGAAAGAAAGGAGAATTTTTCACTTGTTTTTGGTTTGATGAGAAGCTATAGAGGAAAAACTCTCTTAGACTGCAATTTTATGGCCTTTTGTCACTTAAACATATGCACTTTATTATAATTTAAATATAAAATGTCCCCTTCAGTTACAAGAATTTAGGTCCTCACTTTATGGTACTATTTTTAGGAAGTTTGGGAAACCTTAATAAGTAGATCCTAGACAGAGAGTGAGGGTCCTTGGGGTCAAGGTCCTAACCCCTTTCTGTACCTCTGTCTGCTCCCTACCTGCCACATGTAAACTGTTCTACTCTACCATATTTTCCATATCTTGAACCAAAACAAATAACTCCTTCCTCTAAGATTGTTTCCATCGGGTATTTGGTCACAACAAAAAGAAACTAACACACACACATGCTCTGGGAATTGCAGAAAGCAAATATCTGAGCCAGACAGATGGTTTCAGTGGGTAAAAGCCCTGCTGCCCAAGACTGATGATCTGAATTCGATTCCTTGGACCCATGGGTGAAGAAGAAAAGTGACTTCCAAAAGTTGTGCTCTGACTTCCATACAAATGCCTCGACATGCATTTGCACACCTATGCATCATGATGATGATGATGATGATGATGATGATGATGATGATTTTTATTTAAAAAGCAAGCATCTGGCATTTTTTGTTTCTAAATGAGAAGCATTAGCTACCAGTGGTGGGGGAGCAGAGAAGTTGGAGAAGAACTTTGGGGGCAAAACTATTATTTTGCTAAGTGGGCATAATATTATACGACCCTCTAAATTCATCTCTCCACCCATAAATTGTGCAGCTCTCATACCTCATCAGAGAAGTTTCTTTGTGCACTGGACAGTGGATAATTATCATCATCATCAATGTCTCTCTTGGCTGGGCATGGTGGCCCATGCCTGTAATCCCTGCACCTGCACGTGGGAGGTGGAGGTCGGAGGGTTAGATGTTCAAGGTCAGCCTTAGCTACATGATCAGCCTGAGCTACAGGAGACCCTTTCTCATACACAAAATATCTCTGGCATTTTCAAGGTTTATTATAAAAAAACTCTCAAGGATTTTTTTCACTGCTCACACTAAAATAAACACCCATCTGTAACAAAGGAAGCAAATAAATTGTTAAGGACTATGAACATTTTATAGTCACAATCTTTTGTCTATAGTTCCTTATTCTGCCAATGCAAATTAGTGATGAGTCTCACCACACTGCACTTTGGGACTTCAGGTCCCAAAGCACCACACAGGTTGTCTCCTCTAGACTGCAATTACCAGAGAAAAGAGAACTTCATTTTATCTCGCTCCTCTATAGAATTTCTTCTCTAAAGAAACTCACATTCAGTCAGGCATCACAGTTACTCAGAAACAATACTCAAGCCCAGTTCAGGACAGTCTGGACAACACACTGATGTCTAGTTTCAAGAGGGGGAAAGGAAAAGAAATAGTTATATCCTCAGATCAGACAGCTCTTTCGTGTGGCATGAGGGACTGAACTCAGAGCCTTGCATATACTGGCAGGGACTCCACCAATGAACTACATGCAGCTCTCTTATCATATTTTATTTTGAAACCTCTCCAGGTTGCTGAAGCAAGCACTAGAACTCCCACCATAACCAAGCAATCCTCAGTTGTGACATCCTTTTGTCTCAGCCTCCTGAATAGCTAGGATTACAAGCCACAATGCCTTACTAGAATAACCACTCAATAAATTATAGACTTTTCTATTATTCACTCCCATTTTTCAAAAGTAAAATGTCCTTCTGTTTCCCTCCTCTACTATAATTTCCACTTTGTTCATATATTATACCAAATATTAGAAATAAATGAAAAATTGATAATGGGACCATCAAGAAGAAAAAGGAAGTTATGAGATGATTTATTTTATCACAAAATATGTCATACTGCATTTCTTAAGATTTCATTCAAATCATCCCACATGTTCAAGTATTCATCAAACAAATATTTATTAAATGCCTACCATGAGTTGGCATGTGAACATGTTTCCAGTAAATGAATCAGCTGAGAAATGTCAATATATTCAAGTATCAATATTGTATAATACTGTTTGTCTCTATAGAGGTGGCAACTGGACAAACTGTTTCTGCAAAGCACTTGTCTGGATGTCGATGCAGCCAGGGAGGATGCAGAGGCACGAGTCTCCTTCCTCCTCAATCATCATACATTCTCCACCCTGCAAAACTGCCTTCCTTTTCTGAAGCTACACAAAGCATTAAGGAGTGTCCCTGAATGTTTCACTCCTAAGACAAATGGTTTAGGTTGAACTTCTGGCAACTTTTTAAAAAAGACTGCTCACTATAAGAAGCATTATATATAATACACATGCTACCAGATTTATTAGCAAAGAAAGCTAAAGGTTAAAATTCATACAAGATGGTGAAATATACAAGTCTGAACATCACAGAGAAAACAGCCCTGAAGAATATATAAAATACTGAGCCAAGTTATAAGGAAAAAGTAACGCAGATCACAGTACCAAAGCCTTAGCATAGATTTAAAAGAAAATACTGAACATGTCTTTGCCAGTTTGAAGCCACACCCACCATGGTGCTCAGAACATTTTACATTACTAGAATAATAGATCTTTTTCACTTTTTCTCCAGAAAAACATAGAAGGAAATTTTCTTATAATAATTAAATATTATCCACACTAGGATCAGATTTTAAAGGTCAAAAACCCATGTATAAAAACTGTACCTTTACCTTCTGTCCTAGTTTGTTCACAGTTCATCAGGGAGCCCAAGGTATGAACTCAGGGTAGGAACTTGGGAGCAGGAGCTGGAGCACAGGCCATGGAGGAATGCTGCTTACTGGCTTGCTCCCTGGGCCCTGCTCAGCCTACTTTCTTATGCAACACAGGCCCACCTGCCCAGGGGTGGCCACCCAAGGTGGGCTGGGCTCTCCCACATCACTCATCAAGAAGATGCCCCATACATATACCACAGGCCAGTCCAATAAGGCAATTCCTCCACTGAGGCTCCCTCAACCCAGGTGTGTCAAGTTGACACTAAAGCTATCCAGCATATCTTCTGGTTTTTGTTTTTTTTTTTCTTATCTTCCAAGCTCATAAAAGCAATAGGCAAAGTAGAATACAGAGGGATTTTTAAAAGATCAATTGAAGACTGATTTTCCCTTTCCCAGCAGATATCAACTATTCATAGCCACTCAGGGGTGAGATCAGGGAGAGTTAGAATGGAGAAATGAGGAGGGTAGATATAATCATTTTGTATGGTAGACATGCATAAAATTCTCATAGAATAAAAGTTAAAAAACATTAATTCAGTCTGCTCCAAGTTACAACAGTCTTCAGGTAATGCTCTTTCAAATGGAAGCTGAAATCTCTCTTAGAGGCAAGTTCAAACCATGTCTTTTTTGTTCCATTCCCTGACTGTCTATGTTGGGATCTAGGTGCAAGTGGAATTTTGGTAGCCAGGAAGAGCCTGTGGCCTCAGCTCTGCTGGTGGGGACAGTACTGCATTCAGAGTGGCGGCCTGTCTTGCCCTCTTGGTCTCTGGCATCTTGGTGCAGGAGAGCCTGGCCTGGCTCCTCCAGTTCCCAGGCACCACTCTACACACAGTGCCTAATCACTGGCTTCCCCAACAAGGTACTTTCGTCCAGCCCTCTATTCCAATAGAGCCCAAGTTTCCCAAGTTATTACCCCATATTCAACCCCACTCCCAGAGGGGATGCCTTCAATATCCTACATGGTGCCCCCAAGTGGTGATGAGATCTGTATCTCTGAACCTAGTCTCCTGTGTCTGAATGCAGCTCCACTGACACAGCCTCCTCACCAGCCCTGGGGTCCAGGATCGGGCCTCAACCGTGAAAGTGGCCCAACCGAACAGCCACAAGGGACCTAGCCCATGTCACATTGTCCCCCTCCAGATGTCTTGGGTTACTGAAGGATGTTAGGAAGGCTGCATGGAAAGGAACTGACTGCAGGGAGTAGAAGAATAAACTATGCCTCTGACACCCCTAAATCAGATATGCTGAGCAAGCTTTGAAAGGCTCTAATTTTTCTCAGTGAATACACTGTGATGCCCCATGCTAGTCCTTAATCCCTTAAAGCATCAAAACTAGAGTGTGGCTATCAAGGCTGGGGAATTCTCCTCTGGATCCTGGGAGACCATGGGATCTCTCCCAGGAGCTTAGAAAGCTAAAAGTTGTAAATCTGGCATTTCTTTGAGAGGTAACCACATTCTCCCTATAAAAGGGGAAAGTCTTAGTGGGAGAGAACCAGGCTCAGGAAACTTTCCAGCATACTATAAAAATCAAGTCTGCTATATATATGGACTCTTAAAAAATTGTATTGACCCCTTTACTCTTTGGTTATACTTTGCTTTTCAGTGTTTAAGACCCTACAATTGGCCCAGATAAACCAGTTTATTTTTCTCTTAAGGTCATTTGAAGATCTGTTCCTCAGGGGTCACATGGGCTTGGGAGGAGCCCCTGGATCCTTTCTTTTACCAGTTCCATCTATGTGAAGGTAAGTCAAAGTTCCTGCTTGACTGTGGCTGGCTTCGCTTGGAAGCATGGAGGAAATTTGTTTCCTCTGTGTTGACCCTCCTCTTTGTAGACTGGACACTGGTTCAAGTCCATCTGGTGAAATCGCCACAGCCTCCTTGACCAAGAGGACAGGTGACTCACCACAATTACAGGACATTTTGAGAGATGCTCATAGTCCCCTGGAACTTAATCGACCTAGGAGGGCAAGGAGCAAAAACTGTCCTTTATGTCCCTCTGACCAAATTAGTATAGGCCTCAAAGTATGTCTGTTAAACATCCAAGAAGGTTAGTTCTACCAGTCTGGTAATTTTAATTACCATGTGCCATGTAGATAAATCTTGGGCAAAGACCAAATGTTCTCAGGTAAACCCTGCCTTGACATATATTATATTCTTTGATCTAGTTGTATGTATAAATTGTCAGTAGGTTGTTGGACTAATATTGTTCCCTCTGTTTTTTTTTTTAAACTAGCTAGGCATTATTTGTCTCTTGCATTGTCTAACCCTTCCACCATGATTTCCCCATGTAAGGTGCCCCCCATTTTTCCCATTTCTCCCTTAATAATACCATTCTCCTATGATCCCACCTTTCTTGAGCGCCTTCTTTCCCTTTATCCTCTAGGTTCCTTGTATAATCTTCCCTTGCCCTCCCTTTAAAATAACCCCATTTTTATCCATATCTCCCTTATTAACGCCTGTTTCCTACTGCTCTTCTCTTTCAGATTTTAAGAGTCCATATGTATAGCTAAGAGCTACATAACAAGAAACAATACCAGACAGGAGGTACCTTCCTTTGAGTTATTGGCCAGGGTGGCCCAAAAGACTCCCAGACAGTAACCCAGCATAGAACTAGGAAAATGAACAGCAGACCCCAATCTTATCTAAAGAAATATTGACCACTGATTGTTGCTAGATGAGGAACTGCTGATCTTCCTAAAACAAGAAGGACTAGATTCAGTGGATGGACAAGCACTGGGGAATGGCTGGAGGCACTGAGAACACAGTGGACAGTAACAGGGATGACAGAGTATACAGGCTCAGTGAGGGGCAGGGGCCTATGGGAGGGTGCCATTTGGGAAGTGGGTATATAGGTGAATAAGACTGTTTGGGATGTTCTGTATGATATACACACACAAAAATCAACAAATAAAAAAACTGACTTATATTTGAGGAGGAAGCATAAAAATTTACTTCATGTTAATTAGTAGAGGTGATAAACATTACCACTGAAATCTACCTGATGACTTTATATCCTTACTTAGGTGCCAAGGATCCAAGGATAACTGACTGTGACTAGTAATAATCAGATACATAGAGATTAGAGTCACATGTGCAAACATCTAAGTGTTAGTAGCATTAAAAATGATTCTTTCTGTAAGAAACATCATATTTTAAATAAAATAGAGTTCTTTTTTTTTTAAAGGTTAAAAACTCATTCAATTTTATATCTTACAGGGTCTATACTGAGTTCAATATTGTATAACTGTATTAATTCAACTGTGAACCTAAAAATTTACAGCCACTTTTGAAAGTGATATATCCTTGCTCTGGAAATTGTTATTGAATATGTTAAAGCTGTAATGAAATGCTTCTTCTAATCATGTGATTATTAAATTTAAAAAGAAAATTTTAAATCAAGCCTGCTAGACTTAATTGTCAATGATAATTGGCAAACACCACTCAATAAAAAATTAAAGGCTATCCAGTGTGTATACCCTCAGGTCATATATGTACCTCAGGAACCCCTCCGTTATCTCAGTAGGCTCAATAAATTCATTGGTTCCCCAGTACAATTTTAATGAAACATTGGTTTGACACTAGAACCTTAAAAATGAATAAGTATTGCTTAGCATCTCCAGGAAAAGAAGTTTCACAACCGATAGAAAATTTATTTGTTAATGCTATTATGTCTCATAATTATTTTTTAAAAAGAAAATGAGAATGTAAAATATGTTAAAAGGATATAGGAATGGAGATATTTTCCAAGAGACAGAAAAGATGAGAAAGTCTTAGCAAGTGATGAAGGTCTGTTTAGGTTTGTTATATATAAAGGATGAGACAAAAATAATAGACACATAATCTTAAATTTTCTATGGTCATAGTTTAGTGAACTAGTTTAAGGAACAAAATATAAACCTAGTCAATGTTTATCTGAGAATATTTGGTTCTTTAAGCCTTGTCTATATAGCACATGATAATTAAAACTATCGGACTGGTAGAACTAACCTTGTTGGATGTTTAACAGCCATACTTTGAGGCCTATACTAATGTGGTCAGAGGGACTTAAAGGACAGTTAGTTTTTGCTCCTTGCCCTCCTAGGTCGACTTAAGTTCCAGGGGACTATGAACATCTCTCAAAATGTCCTGTAACTGTGGTGAGTCACCTGTCCCCTTGAGCAAGGAGGCCATGAAGACCCCACCAGATGGACTTGAACCAGTATCCAGTCTACAAAGAGGAGGCTCAACACAGAGGAAACATTTCCTCAGTGTTTCCAAGCAAAGCCAGCTATGGTGGTGCAAGACCTTTGATTTATCTTCACATAGACGGAACTGGTAAAAGAAAGGAACCAGGGGCTCCTCCCAAACCCATGTGACCCCCTGAGGAACAGATCCTCAAATAACCTTAAGTGTAAAAATAAATTGATTTATTTGGGCTAACTGTATGGTATTAAGCACCCACAAGGAAAGTATAACCAAAGAGTAAAGTCATCAGTATACTTCTTTAAGAGTTCAGGGGGTTACACTTCCCAGACATTAGGCTTAAGTCTATATAAAAAGTTATTTAAGCCAGGCGTGGTGGCACATGCCTTTAATCCCAGCACTTGGGAGGCAGAGGCAGGAGGATCTCTAAGTTCAAGGCCAGCCTGGTCTACATAGTGAGTTCCAGGACAGCTGGGGCTGCAGGGAGACCCTGTCTCAAAAAGACCAAAAAAAAGTTATTTAGAAAATTATTCTTATTAATGATTTTGTTCCTAACCAGAAAGTGCTGCTCATATGTACTGTAGTGACCACCTGTAGCTAAGGGAGACACAGCTATTGTTCTAAAATGATGGATAAATTTGTTTTCTCCCCCTTTCTAGAAGCCTTTGAGAGGGAACTGACACTGATTCTAACCACTCCAACAGCTATCAAAATACCTGAAAGCAAATCCTGAATCCATCACTCTACAGTCCAGCCTTGGAAGACAAAAGAAAAATAAGGAAGAACCCAATAGAGGGATGCTTTTGGAAGCCCTTGTCAAGAAATTCCA
>NW_008331831.1:881211-893797 GCF_000622305.1 Nannospalax galili
TGATTCAAGGACTTTCTTTTCCCCTTAGAGATAAGAGTTATGCAGTTTGGGAGTCTTTTAGATAGACCAACAGAAGGGGTATTCCAATTGCCTCACCCTGCATTCCTGTTCGTATGGAAGAAGCCAGAGCGGTCTGTGTCCCTATTCCCTATTGGCAATTTGGGTAACTCCTTCAGACGATGGCATAATAAGAATTGGAGGTAGGAATTGGCTAGGCAGTTAGGGTAAAAGGACCCCAAAGAAAAGTAGCCAATTTCTTAGCTAAAAGTCAAAATGTCCTTGGGACTGTTAGCAACATACTCTGCTCCAAGGGCCAAAAATGTCAAAAGTATTTGGGAGCTTGTATCTAATCCTTAAAAGATTTTAGGGTTACCTCTTCAGAGGGGGGAATGTTAAAGTACCCAAAAGCCACATAAAAATAAATAAATGAAGAAAAAAAAGAAAAGAAAAAGAAAAAAGTGATGGGGAGAGATGGGAGGTGTTGGAAGGGAGGGAGTGGGCATGGATTTGATCAAAACACCTTATATGCATGTATGAAATTCTCAATAAAGTTTTTGAAAAGTCAAAAAAAATTAAGTGACTGCATATGGAGATTATCATTTCTATTATGGTCACTTCAAAATTACATAAAACATAACAAATTAAGGTATCTTAAAAAGTTACTTTTTTTTTTTACGTTTACTTATTTTATGGGATTACATACCATGGAGGGTGTGTGGAGATCAGAGGAAAATTTGTCAGAGTTGGTTGCCTTCTTCCACCATGTGGTCCCCAGGGATCAAAGTGATGAGCCATCTAGCCTGCCCAAAATCAAGAATTATTAATATTTTCTCATTTTATTCCCCAAGATAACATTCCTTAAAGAATTTATGGAAATTTTAAAAATTATATTTAAAACTATGAATCATATTGGTGCATATTATTTTAGAATGTGTATGTGGCCAAATCATATAATGGTATAAAATTTATTAATTCACATTAAGGAACTACAGTACTCAATTATATGATAATACCGCATTTATCTGTTCCCTTTCTGAAAGAGATTTGTATTCAATTTGAAAGTTTTAAACTTAAATTTTAATTTTATATCCAATAATCTAATACCTGTCCCTGGCATATTCACATACTTTCCAACGGATAACAGCAATTTTTACATTATCAAGAAGAATACAAGGCTTTTCATTCTGAGCATTTTGTACTGACAAATTTTTGACTCTCATGAACCTAGCTCAGACAGGTGAAACATTATCAGTATTGCAGTACACAATTATCTGATTACTAGTCAGGTTACTTTGTGTGATGCTGGCTACGTAGCTTCCTCCTCTAATTGGGTATTTTGTTTTCATCTTCCTGTTATGCTGTTCGTGATTTTCATTTTCAAGTTATTTTAATTATTTTGTTAGTTTTTGCATATTTCATCAAATATTTTTTATCATATTTAGATCCCCTACCATATCTTTATAGTGTAGTTTTCCCCTTCTGGTGACTTACTTTTAAATTTATGGTGTTTGTGTTATAAATATTAGTAAACTCCAGTTGGTCAAGTTTTTTCATTATGGATATTAGCTTCATCTTCTTTACAGAAATCACCTCCTCCACTTATCATACAGACATTCCCTAAGATCTTCTAAAAGTTCTAGTGTTGAGCCTAGAAGGCCTAGCAAGTTTCATACATGTGCATATGTGTATATGTAGGCTTCTGCACTCACTTTTCTAGGTAATACATCAGTTTTTCTATTCTGAATAAATACCAGGGACAAATATTTCAAAGGTATGTACTTCTTTGTACTACTATTTTAATAAGAATTTTAATGTTTATTTATAAAAAAATTTTGAAGTGTTTTTATTATTGTTATTTTATGTGTATGAGTATATTGCCTGCATGTACGTAAGTGCACCTGTCTTGTGCAATGACTGCAGGGCTCAGAAGAGAGCATCAGATCCCTTGGAACTGGAGTTATGGATGGTTGTTAGCTGTCATGTGGGTGTTAAGAACTGAACCCTGGTCCTCTGCAAGAGCAGCCAATGCTCCTAACCTCTGAGTCATCTCGCCAGCCCTTATTCATAAACGTTTATCCTATATACACTTTAGAATTACTTGGACAAAGTCTAAATTCTTTTTGGAATTTGGCTGGAAGTTCATTGAATGCATACATCAGTTGGAGAGTGACATCTTAATATTTTTTCCATTTTAAGATATATTAATGCCAATGTGTCAGCTTTCTTACAAGTGTGGTCTCTGGTAGGTTGCCCATGCTCCAGTGGATGACCCTACATACCTACACAGACTGGCAACAGTCTCCATAGGTTGAAAAGAAAATTAGACTCCATAGGTTGAAAAGAAAAAGATTTCCTGAAGTTGGGAAGGAGATGTACTGGGGACATGGGGAGGGGTGGGAAGAGTTAGAGGAGAAGGAGTTGGAGGTCAGTACGATAAGAGCATTGAAAATGTGTGGAATTCTTTTTAAAATTTTTAATATATTTAGAAAAACCAATATTTCACAAAGATTCTTTTAGTTTCATTAATACTGTCTGAAAATTTCTCTATAAATCCTTTGAAAAATTCCATTTGATCTATGCCTAGATATCTAAATCTTTATGACTATAAATGGCACTAGCTAATTACAGTTGATGAAGAAAAATGGCTGACTTTATATTTTACTTGATTTTCTACATTTTTAATCCCACAAAACTGTGATAACTTTTTAATTATAAAAGTTTATGTGTCTTAGCTTTCATCTTTGAAAACATAACATCTGTAAATAGGGATTTTTTTCAGCTTCGCTCAAATCTTATTTTCTATCACCCTTTAAATTACTAGTTCTTTCTCTTTTATATTGCTAATCAGATATATTTATTCTCTTCTGGATTCCTCTGTCATTGATTCCTGCTCTCTATTACTTTTTAATCCACATTTTTGTGTGTTATTTTGAATTATTGTCCTGAGCACTTAACATGTATTTTCCTTCTGTCCTGCATTCTAATAAATACAGTGATTAATTTAAGTGTCCCTTTTTATAATACTACAGCAGCATCACACAAATTTAGTGGTTAGTGTTTCCATTGTTATTCATATCAAAAAAATATGCTTGGGGTGGGGGGTGAGTCTCCCAGGCTAGTCTAGAACTCACTATGTAGACCAGGCTGGCCTCAGTCTCACAGAGACCCACCTGCCTCTGCCCCTATAGAGCTGGGATTAAAGGTTTGTGCCACCATACCCATCTAAAGAATTTATCTCTCACCACTCAGAAAAGAAACTCTTTTTGCAACAGATGGAGACTATTACAGAGTTGCACAACTGGTCAAAGGCAGAGAATAAGAGACTGTGAGATACTCAGCACTAAATAGGACATCTCCAATGTAACCTCTACACATAAGATAAACGCATCTCTCAACTCTCACCAGAAACAGGGTAATTAACACAATTGGCCAATGTGCAGAGAAAAAAGAGGCTGCAGAGTGTTCATTCCTAAATAGGACATCTATTTCAAACTTCTGCCTCCCAAGGCTCCAGGATCATGATAGAAGAAAAGGCAGAAAGACTATAAGAGCCAGGGGTGGTGGATGATCACAAGGAGACAGAGTTTGCCAGACAGCTAGTCTGTTACACATATGAACTCTTCCATGGTGACAGTATGCACAAGACTCATGCAAATTGAAAGCGGGCCAAACCCCAGCATAGGCCTGGGGAAGTGGGTGAGAAATCCCAACCCAACCTAAGGAATTTTTAGCAACTGATGGCTATTAGGAGTGGAACTACAGTCTCTTACAGGACAGGGCATTTTGCAGGCTGACCAATCTCCAATGGATCGACCCACACTGAAAAAAATCAGACTCTATAAGCTGTATTGTATACATAGTGGAATATATTGAATTGGACAGGGGGCAATGGAGGGAGATGTGGATGAGAGAAAGTATCTAAATATCATGAAATTATATCGTATGAAAATTGCAAAAAGTTCAATAAATTTTTAATTATGCTTCTGATTGCACTTCCTCTAATGCATGCACTTATTCAAATATCTGTTACTCTACTCAATTTCTTTTTAAATTTTTTATTGAATTTTTGTGATTTTAGTGCTAGGGACTGAAACAGGGAATTCTCAAAAAATGAAATGCAAATATCTGAGAAATATTTTTGAAATTGTTTAACATCTTCATAATCAGTCAAATGCAAATTAAAACTACCTTGAGATTTTTATCCTACCTCAGTCACAATGGATAAGATCCAAAAACCAAACAATGACAAATGTTCATGAGGAAGGGAAGAAATTTAATACTTATTTCCTATTGATGATAGTACAAGCTGGTGCAACCACTTTGGAAATCAGTGTGAAGGTTCCTCAAAAGGCTAAAAATAGATCTTCCACATGATCCTTCCATACCACTCTTGGGCATATACCAAAAGGACTGTGGTGATTTGAATGAGAATGTCTCCCATAGGCTCCAAATGGTTGGATAGTTTGTTTCCAATTCATGGTACTGTTTTGGAGGTTTCTAGGAGGTACAGCTTTGCTGGAGGACGTATGCACTGAGGGGAGGCTTTGAGATTTTTTTAAGCCTTACTGGATTCCAGTGGCTTTCTTCTTCCTGTGCCTACTTGCTCCATTTCTGTTCTGGCCACCTCTGCCTCCATGCCTCCCATACCATTATGGACTTTAATTCCTCTGAAACCATAAGTTCAAATAAACTCTTCCTTTTTTAAGTTCCCTTGGTCATGCTGTTTTATCACAGCAACAGAAAAGTAACTAATATAGAAGTTGGTAACAGAGACTGAGCTGCTATTTTGAAGAACTTGACCATGTGGGTTTTTGGAGGAATGTGAAAGACTTTGGAAGTATGGACTAGAAAAATCTGTTGAATGCTGTAAGCAGAGCTTAACAGACTATTCTAAAAGGAGCCTGGAAGAAAGTAGTACTGACAGCAAAGTAGTTCCAGAGGGAAGTAAGGACTTAAGCAGCAACTCAGCTATTTTGGCAAAGCATCTGTATGCAGTCTGCTCCCAAACTAATAGTTTGGCTGAGGTGAAATTGCCAAGAGAGACATATTTGCACACAGCAAAGCTGGAGAGGATGAGCCATTTAATCCCTGCATTTAGTGTTTTCCCGGCTGGCTTTTGATCTTCCTTTGATCCAGTATTTCCTTGGTGTACCCCCATTCCTCCCTTTTGGTGTGAAAATGTGTATTTGGTTCCAATGTATGTTGTATGTAATATAATATGTCTTTTGATTTTACAGGGGATTACAGTTAAAAATTGTCTTGAGTCTCAGAAAAGACTCTGGACTTTGAAAAATATTTAGACTGGTAAAGTCTATTTGGACTTTTGAGGAAGGCTAAATGCATTTTGAATTTTATTTGGTCATGACCCTATGGGAACCAGGGAGTAGAATGTGGTGGTTTGAATGAGAATGTCCCCCATAGGCTCAAAGTATTTGAACATGTTCTCTCCAATTTGTGGCACTGCTTTGGGAGGTTTTAGAAGGCATGGCCATACTGGAGGAGGCACATCACGAGGCCAAGGTGGGCTTTGAGAGTTATTAAACCTTGCCAGATTGCCAGTCATGCTCTGTTTCCTGTGCCTACTTGAAGATGTGATTGCTCAGCTTTCTGCTCCTGTCGCCATGACTCCCACACAATTATGAACTCTATCCCTCTGAAATTGTAAGCCAAATAAACTCTTCCTTTTATAAATTGCCTTGACCATGAAGTCTTATGACAACAAAAGAAAAGCAACTAATAGATAAAAGAAAATTCAGAATGGATCAAAGATTCAATATACATTCAAACCTGGACAAAAATGTTGGAGGAAAAGCTTCATGGTCTTAAGTATTAGGGTTTCAAACCCAAGCAGCCTCCCCTCTCCCCAACAGGGTCCCAAGGACTTTGGATTTCTCAAGCCTGAAAAAAGGGAACTGAGCTGATAAACACCTTGACCTTTGAAGTCAAGGGAAGCAGATTCTTCTAAGAGGCAGCCTGCCTTTCCTCTCATCTCCAAAGACAAGATAAGCAGATTCTGCCTGTTAACCAAAGATTTTAGGAGCTGTTTTAGTACAGCGGCTTTTCCCTTATCTTAGCAGGACAAAAAATAAACACTTTCTGACCCAGATCCTGGCTGGCAGACAGAACAGAGCCGGGTTTACAAGCCCTGCTTTTCCTGCTTCCCACCCGCCCCTGATTTTTCCCAAAAAACTTCGGGCCTTCTGCATCCTGAAGCCCCCGTATATAAGCCCCAGCTCACAATCCATGGGCTGACATTTTCCCTTCCCTGAAGAGAATGTGTCCCATGAAAAATAAAGCTCTATCCCACTGAGAGTTTTATCTGTGTCTTGGTGCCTCATCCTCCATTCGCTCGTTCTCCACCAACTTTTTACCTATCATTAAGTTATACAATAATATCCTACATAAGGTAAACACAAAGTATAAACCATAAAATAAAACTTGTCAAACATTCAAAATTTTAAAAAGGCCTCCATCTTTTAAGATATAGACTTAAGTAGTTTTTTAAAACACAAGGCAAACATTCGAAGAAAATATATGAAAATTACAGGTGTAGTAAAAAGCTGAAATCCAGATTATATAATGAAGATTCAAAACTCAGTAATAAGAAAATAAGCATCCTCACCCCATAATGAGCAACAGATTTGCACATGTAACTCACCAGAGACATGAATATATGAATAGTAAGTAAATTAAGAGATTCAATTCTGTTACTCATAGGGAAATGCTAATGAAAACCAAAATATGACATGGCTACATTCCCTACTAAAGAAAAAGTCTGATAATGCCAATTTCTGGAGGGTGAGATGAAAGGCAGCACCATCTTTAAAAAGGTTTATAGTATTATAAAACATTATATATTCACTTTTTGAATCAATTGAATAGGAGATAGCTCACACAATTACAGAAGCCTCAAGACTAAAGAAACTCCGTGATTTCATTCTATTATGGAAATAGAAGAGTTCATTAGATACTAAAAAGCTTTTGCAACGTGGTGGTAATTAAGAACTCTGGATCAGGAAAAGCCCAGAGATAGAAATCAGGAAATGAACAGGAATCTTCCTCTGCCCCCTGTGGTTATACAGGATAGAAGTCTGTTTCCCAAAGCTAACACATTCCTGTAAACTTTACCCAATATATAAGTATTTGTTTCTCAAGGCTTTTACATTTCTGTTGTCTTTCCATTTCCATTACCCTTGGTAATTAAGTACGATAATGTAGGGCCAAGTATATGCTATGTACCTTTTGCTTACATTCCTCACATATGAGTATAAAAGCTCTCAAAACCCTGAACAAGGGGCTGACTCTTTTACAGAAGGATTCAGGGATCAGTCCACTAGCATAAATTAAACTCTTTCTCCTTACCTAACTTTGGTTGCTAGTCTCTGATTTTCCATAACAGTTCTAATCTTCATCTGAGAGTCTAGAATCAGGAAAGCCAATAGCATAATTTGTCAGAATTCTGGAATATTAGAGACTTAGAGTTAATGTTCAGATTCAAGTCCAATTATGGGGAAAAAAGAAGCAATGTCCCTGGTAAAATGCTGTCAGGTGATGGTATTCTTACTCAGGGTACAGTCTTTTGTCCTATTTAGACCTTCAACTGTTTAAATGAGACATGTTAAGGAAGGCAGTATGCTTTACCCAATCTACTGATTTGAATATTGATTTCATCCCAAAAAACATCTCACTGGCTGTATTACTTACTTTTCTGCTGCTGTGATAAAACACTGACCAAACCAACTTATCGAAGGAAAAGTTTGTTTGGGCTTACAGTTCCAGGAGTAATGATCCATAATAGTGGGGCAGGCATGTGACACAGGAGGCCAGAGCAGAAAACTGAGCAATCACATCTTCAAGCAGGCACAGGAAGCAGAGATCTGCAGGAAATCTGTCAAGGCTTAAGAACTGCTAAAGTTTGACCCCCAGAGATGAACTTCCTCCACCAAAACCACACCTTCTGAAATCTCCCAAAACAGCACCACCAACTGGGTAAAAAACATCCAAATACTTGGAGCCTATAGGGGACATTCTCATTCAAACCACCACATTCCTCTCCCTGGCTCCCACAGACTTACAATCATTCAAAATGTAAAATGCATTTAGTCCATTCTTAAAAGACCCCATAGTCTTTAATAGTCTCAACACTATTCAAAAGTCTAGAATCCAAAGTCTCTCCTGAGACTCAAGGCAATCTCTTAGCTGTAAGCCCCTATAAAATCAAAAGACAAATTACATACATCCAACATAAAATGGAACCAAATACACATTTCCATTCCAAAATTGAAAAATGAGGATATATTGAGGAAACACTCTACCAAAGCAAGACCAAAAAACAGCAGGGGGAAAATCACCAAATCCAGTAGCTCCATGTCCAACTTCTGAGACTTTGCTTCCAAAGGACTTAGATGGCTCAGCCCCTCCAGGTTTGCTGCATACAATATACGTCTCTCTCTTGGGCTAGTACCACTCCCTTACCACCTCTTCTTTGCAGATGTCTCACAGCTTTAACATCACTAACATCTTCTTGAATTCTCCACTGGAACCAGGTTTCACCTCTACGGCTTCATGCAATGGCCTGTCAGGGCCTTCTTTATTCGGAAAAACCCCTGCTGCATACTGCAGGGCCTTGGCCACTCTTTGGAACCATGGGGGAAGAACCAATGACCCTTCACTCTTGCATCCTTCATGACTCTAAAACCAGCACCACATAAAGAACGGTGCCAAGTCTGATTGCCCATTTGGAATGGACCCTGGCCTGCTTCATACACATTGCAGTTTTTTTATGCTGTGGTTTTTGAGGAGGAGAAAACCCCTCCCACAGTTTCCTTTCCCAAGCTAGAGACTTAGGTGGGTGTTGTCTTGCCCTGAAGGTACTCTTTCCATTGTTTAAGTGCAAAATTCTAAGCATCTCCTTAATGACTCTAGTCTCCTTATCAAAGAGAGCCTCTCCTTCAGCACATGCCCTGGTTCCAACATGCTTCCTAGTGTCCTTTTTCAACCCAAACTGTACATTCTGTATTTCTTTCTGCCCCACTTGCTCTTTTTTCTCATAGACCTCCATAATATTCACTATAAAAAAACCATGCCACCATTTCTATTTTAGGCTATCTTGAAATTTCCTCTGCCAAAGAAATTAGCTCATTATTTTTCAATTTAGCTTCAGGCAAGCTCTTAGGCTGGGGGTACACAGCAGCCAGATGCTTTGCCAAAATAGTCCAGTTCCTGCTTGTCTTTATTTCCCTCTGAAACTACTTTGCTTTCAGCACTACTTTCTTGCAGGCTCCTACTAAAACAGCCCATTAAGCTCTACTTATAGCATTCAACAGCTTTTCTAGCCCAAACTTCCAAAGTCTCACATTCCTCAATATACCCACATGGTCAGTTTCTTCACAACAACAACCCACTCTATGGTACCAATTACTGATATACAGTCTTTTGTATGTGGACTTTTCTACTTGGCAAAATGCTTTTGAGATTTATCCATGTTCTGCATGTGTGTCTATTTCATTTTGGTTGCTGGATAGTAATAGTGTGTTGTTATAGAACTTGCTTAACTTTTGGCTATAGACATTTGGATATAATCATTGATGATTATATATCATAATCTATTTATATGATGTTCTGAAAGAGGTAAACTGTAGGAAAAGAAAAGAAATCCATGGATCTGGGAACATGGGAATGAACAGCGGAACTTTTAGGGTAATGGAAAAATTTTAGAACTATAGAAGATGGCAAGTGGCACTGTTTGAATCCCCAAGTGATAAATCCAGGGGGGTTGCAGTACAGCTATTCTGAGGGTGAATGATGACAGAAAATCACTAGTTTCAGCAGCAAAGTAAAGCAATAAACTGCAGAGCAGAATATGATGAGAGAGTTCCAAGCTAGTTCTAAACAAATTACCTGCAGTTGGGAAGCACTTTCCCCCAAGTAAGTGGAAATCCAGCTGAAAGGAATAGGAACCACTGCTTGAGGCAAAGAAAGAGCCTCAGAAAATCTACACTGCTTTCAGTAAAATATATTTTAAAGATAGAAGGGGAACAAAGAGAGAGGTGGGGGACAAGAGTAGTGATACATGGAGGCTACACTCACAGGAGGAAGTGAGGTGTCAGGAAAACCTTCTTTCTCTGCACTCAACACTGAATTAGAGTAGCAGGAAACCATTTTTTAAAAGACTCTTCCTGATTCAGTGGCTTGGTGACCATAGAGGCAAGTCTTTCCCTAAACAGTACATTCTGGGATTACAGAACAAGTCTCACAGGACTATACTCTGAAACCAAACTTACAAAATGCCTCCACATAGGAAGAAAAAACTTTTGAGTTTTTCTGTTCATGCATGTTCAATAGAGTGGAAAGCTAGTATGTGCCATTATTTGAAGAGGACCACATAGACAGGATCTACAAATGCAGTCCCAACCCATCATAAAACAGTCCAGAGGTGTGACTATCATTCAATACTGTCAGGAGGCAGAACTGACACAACTTTAACCCACAAAAGACCACCCAGTACTATAAACAGCACCTATGACCCAAACCCATGAAGGATTCCTCAGAGACAAGACCAGCACCACTGCCCAGGTGAGAGACAACAAACAGACTCTGAACCCCACCCAGATCTCTTTCCTTTGTTTTATAGTCTCCTTATTAAATACCTAATATTGGTTTAGTGGCCTAGTTTTGCCATGCTTTATTCTGACTTTTTCTTTTGGTGGTGTCCTCAAAGGACACAGACTGCCCTGGAATTTGGATCTACCTGCCTCAGTGTCCCAAATGCAGTGATTATTTTAGGTTGTCTGACTGTATTTCTTTACTTCTATATTCGTTCAACCATTAGCCAGTGCAGTGTCATCTCCTGTCCATGTCTTCATTCTTTCCCACTTCTATTTACTTTCCCCTGCCCTATTTTCCTCTGTCACCCTAATACTACTTGCTGGTCTCACTCTGCTTATTTCTTTACATTCAGACCCTCAGTAATTAAAACCTTAGTACACACAGTACTATGCCAAGTTTATTAGAGTTAAGAAACAATTGTTTTTTGAGAGCTATTACTATTAGTAAAATATCAGCTGGAATTGCTTCTGCAAGAGGTATTTTATATTCAAAGTAGTTCTCAAAGTAGGGTGGATCTTGGTGCACTGGGCATGTACTGCGGAGCTACACTCACTGGAGATAAATGATACCTCAAACCTACTACAACCTCATCTCACATGATCATTGCATAAATTCTGATGAAAGAATACACTGATTTTTAAAAATTCAAATAACCTAATTCCAGATTGTAAGATCCTATATAGAAATACAAAAAGCAAAGCATAGCAATCCAAGGCAACATTGCTCCTCTAAGATTTAACAATCCACAGTAATGCCTCCCAAAGAGAGGGACATGAAATCCCAGATACAGCATCCAAAGAATGTATATAAGAATGTTCAATGGAAACAAAAAGAATCCAAACTACTGAACGAATTCAAAGAGAAAATAGCTTAAAAATAACATCAATTGAGTTTATAAAAGAGGAATTCAATAAAAAGAAATACTGAAAAAGTCTAACTGAAATACTAGAAAACAATTCTTTAGTAAGTCAAATAAAAACTAAGTGAAAAGCTTCACAAATAAAGTGGATTAAGTGGAAAACAGAATATCAAAGCTTGAAGATGAGATAGATGAATTAGAACATCCAGGCAACCACAGATAAATTAACAAGGAAGTATGAAGAGAACATGTGAGTTCTATGGAACACCATTAAAAAGCCAAATTCATGGACATAGAAAAAGAAGAATTTCAAACTAAAGTCATAGAAAACATATTCATTAAATCACAGCAGAAAATTTCTCAAATCTGGGTAAAGAGATGCCATCTGTGTAGAGGAGGCATTTATAATGCCAAACAGACAAGATGGGAAAAGACCCCTGTAGATCATTATACTAAAACACTAAATATACAGAACACACTAAAAGCCTCAATAGAAAACCACGCCCATCAGAATAACATCACATTTCTCACCAGAAACTAAAATAGGGAAGGACATGAAACCTGTCCTCAGTTAGCTGGTTCTGTCTGTGATGAGACTCCTCTGTTCCTGTCCTGCACTGCCTGACCACCTCCAAGGGATGCACTAATGACCTTCTCATGTCCAATTAGTTATAAACTTACACAAAAATTTAAGTTCACAGAATTGCTGCCTCTTATTTTTCAGGTTTTATGTGGTTTCATTTGTTTTCCTTGGTTTTATCTGTTTAGGGGATCCTAGAAGGATGGAGATTATCCTAAGCAGCTTCTAAATTTATTTCACTACATTCAGGCACTTTTTTCTCCATATTATTTGTCCTTGGAAATGTCTGATACTTCCTTTTTTGCCTGTTTTGTAGTGAACTTTGCTTCCTTAGCTCTTCAACAGAAAGATTCCCTTTTCTCTTGAGCATAGGAGCTTGTTAGCTGTACTACAGATAAAGTTGTCTGTAGCTTACTGAACTTTTGCTTACACAGCAAAGAGTTTCTGATAGAAATATATCTTAAAATCTTCAACCTTTTAAGTACACAGTTGAGAGGCCATTTATGATGATTATATATCAAATATCATGATATACTAAA
>NW_008331831.1:893824-896358 GCF_000622305.1 Nannospalax galili
CATTTACAATATATAATAGAATTCTTAATTTTATAAATAATGTACATGAAATAATTAACAATACAACTATATCAATTGATTTAAATATTCACTGAAGGTACATTTTTTATTTATAATACCTATGAGTTTCTAAAATCTATTTGAAGTTATTTTTTAACTAAAATCACTGTGCATAATTATTAAATTAGCCACAAAAACAAAATCTATAATAATGTTTGGCATAAAATGCCAATTGAAAATATTTTATAATTAATTTTGGGTATTCATCTTATAAACCAAAGAGACAACCCCCAAGGCCTTCATGCACTATCAGTCAAAAACTGCATAATTGGAGCCAACCAAATGACTCAGCAGGTAAAGGCATTTTCCACACAATCTTGCAATTAGCATTCAATCTCCAGTGCCCAGATAAAACTGGAAGAGAAAACTGACTCCACAATTTTATGCTCTGACATCCACACACATGCTACGGAACTTGTGCCTACATGTATACATCATATAGGCACACAGATGCACATACACACAAAAAATAATATAACCTTGATCTGTGAGTTGCCAGGTTTTTATCCTGATCATCTCAGATAATGTTTTTGCATGAAACAAACTTCCAAAACAAGAATTTTGAACCAACTTTTGTCAGTTATTTGATAACATGCTAGGAAATTGAGTTTTGAGATGAGCTTTTTGACGAGCTTTGATGATCAGGTTTTACTCCCGCGAACTGGATGACTGGCTGCCACAAAGGACTGTCAAGAGTTAAGAAAAGCATGCATTGAAAAGGTATTGCTTTCTCTGATATAAACAGCATAGCACTAGGATACAAAGATTTCAAGTTAATACTGTAGGCTCTACAAAAGATAACTAGATGCCATGAGAGTAAGAGGCAAGTCCCCATCCTCCCCACAGTATACTACTCTACCAATTATGACAAACCTGGGAACTGAACTTGGGAAAGGTTATTTTCTCCCTCTGTGGGCAAGAGGGAAGCAAGGCATCACTTGATAATAGAATATCTTTTCTCAATGAATAAATGACACAGGCTGCAGTCTCACACACCACATGTAATTAAGGACAGTTTTTAATATGTACACATTTGTATTCCAGAGCCCGAGCTGACCAGAACTAAGAGAGGGGAAAATGACATTTGGCAAAGTTACTAAATTCACCCACATTTAGACAGCTATGACTCCAGAAAGTAACTAGAATTAGAAGTAGCAGATCAAGTATCCCTGTCTAATCAAAAGCATTAGTGTCCATAAAGTATGGCTATGGGGCTGCTATAGTAGCCTGTCTGGATGGAATTATGAGGTCAATCCAAGGCCCAGGTGACTTGACCCATTTTTCCAAAATATTTTCTTTATTATTTTTCTATTATGTGTATGAGTATATTGCCTGCATATATGTAAGTGCACCCATGAAGTGTAATGCCCATGGAGGTCAGAAGAAGGCATTGGAGCCCCTGGAACTGGAGTTATGGACAGCTCTTAGCCACCATGTGGGCTAGGATTTGAACCTGGGTCCTCTGCAAGAGCAGTCCGTGCTCCCAACTGCTGAGCCCTCTCTCCAGTCCCTACTTGACCCACTTTTACAAGCATTAATATAACCATGGTTGGTGGTATATGCCTGTTATCATAGCACTCAAGAGGCTGAGGCAAAAGGGTTCTGAGTTTCAGGGCATCCTGGGATACATGCTATATTCTAGCATAAAAAAGAAAAAAACAAAACAAAAAACAGAGATGCTAATACATACATGTGTTTAGGGCTTACCAATGGGATTGGAGGAGTTTGTCCTTGGAGAAAATTGATTCTCCTCTCAGCAGCCATCAATTACCTGCAGTTCTTCATCTAAAAGTGGAACCCCGGGGCTGGAGAGATGACTCAGCTATTAAGAGCACTGGCTGCTCTTGCAGAAGATCTGGGTTCAATTCCCAGCACCTACATGGCAGCTAACAATTGTCCATAAGTCCAGTACCAGGGGATCTATTGCTCCCTTCTGACTTCCTCGGGCATTGCACAACAGAGGTGCACTTACATACATGCAAGCAACACATTTATACACATTAAGAAATATATTAAAAAATAAAAGTGAGATCTTATTAAGTTTCTCCCATTCTCATACATTGAAGATATATGTATACATATATAACAATAATAATTAAAGCCAAGGTCAGGAAATTGAGAGGGAGTGGGGGAATGTGGGAGGAGTGGGAGGTAGGAGAGAAAAATGGTGAAGATGATGTAAATACATACTCATGTATGAAATTCTCCAGGGAAATTTAAAATTTTAAACTATAGGGACTGGAGAGATGGCTCAGCAGTTCAGAGCATTGGCTTCTCTGGCAGAGGACCTGAATTCAATTCCAAGCACCCACATGGTGGCTAACCAACCATCCATAACTCCAATTCCAGGGGATCCCACACCTCTTCTGACCTCTGTAGGCATTGCATAACAGGAGTGCACTTACGTACATGCAGACATAATGCCCATATACATAAAATAAAAATAAATAATTTAATAATTATATTATTAATAT
>NW_008331831.1:898086-903776 GCF_000622305.1 Nannospalax galili
TTATAATATGATAATTATAACTTAAAATTTAAATTATATAAAAAAGAGGCAACATCAATCACAGAATTCAAGGTCTGAGAGGAGGTGAAGGGTGTTTTATGTCAAGTAAAGTTCAAGTGAGTTCTAGAAACAAAAGGGGAAGAGAGTGCCCGACTAGTGGAACTTAGTAGCCATTCTTAATTTTAAGAAAAGGGTTTCTCTTTAGCAAATTGCATTCTACCCATGATATCTGGACAGTTTTTGCAGCCGCGGGAGGGAGATAGCAATATTATCGAAAGCTAGCTTTCTTCTTTAAGAACCCAAACTGAGTTTTGATATCTGCACATGCATCTCTATTATCCATAAGTTAGTGGTTCACATGTGATGGGACGGGGGTAAGACCATCTGGCACTGCTCTTCCTATGCTTCTTGCCTGCCTGTCCCAGACTGCGGCTTCACTCCGACTTGACTTAGCCTTAGCCTTTCCTTCACCTTCTCTTGTCAACAGAAAGGGTTAACAAGGAAGCATGAAAACAAAGGTAAGCTTCTTTCAGTTCTCTTTGCCATTGTTTTCACTCTAAAAACATGAAAGCTTTGTTTTCCTTTGCGTTCCTAAAAAATAAAAACAAAAAGTCAAATCTTCTACTTTTCCTTATCTTATCCAAGCTCAAAAACATTAAGTAGTGAGATTAAGAAACTAAAGAAAACACAAGAGAAGGTGTTGCTTGTGAAGCAGCATCTGAGTCTAAGAGGGAAGTTGAAAAATCCTATTTCTATGATCACATTTTTCTTTTAAAAATGAGATGATGTGTATTTCCCAAAGCTGGAAGAAAGGATCTTTTAAGTCCCCATCATGGAAAAGTGATAAATGTTTTGTAACATAGACCTGATTTAGACACTGTACAATTTACATATGTAGCAAACCATCACACAATCTACTATTAATCTGTGCAATTATATATTTATCCATCAACTTAAATTCAATTCTAAATGTTCAAACTCTTAGAGTATACCCATTTTGTGTACACATGTGTGCATGTGTTGTATGCACATGTGCATGGATGGTGTCAGGCATTTTCCTCATTCACTATCCACCTTAATTTTTGAGATAATATCTCTCACTGAACTTAGAGCTCACTGATTCAGCTAGACTGGCTGATCAGTGATCCCTGGATACCTGCCTATCTCCCCCAGCCCTGAGGTTACAATGCTTATTGCCATGGCCAGCTTTAATGTGGGTGCTATGGATCTGAACTGAGACCCTTATGCTTGCACAGCAAGCACTTTACCAATTGAGCCCACCTTCCAAACCCCTAAATCAATAATTCTTAAACCTAATTTGGAGTCCCTTCCAGGGAATTCATATGTCCTGACTATAAATTATTTTTAAAGGTCTAGAACCTGCCTGGCTGCAAGAGGATTTGGAAACACCACATTTAGATATGTAAGAGATGGCTTTATGGGGAAATGGTGATGGTTCTTCCCACTGAGGGAGCATGAGCTTTAATCACTCCTTCACATTCAAAGTGAACTTGATTTAGGGAGGAAGCCAAGACTCAGCTATGAATTCTTACTTCTAGGTAACTCCTTTAACCATAAGTAAGTTACCCATAGTTGGAAGAGAACAACAGAGTTTGGAGCAGTAGGTAAGGAGGGCAAGGGAAGACTGGAGTTCCATTAAAGCATTTACACATGAATACAAATATCACACTTGCTACTGTGTGGATCTCAATTGGCATCCAATGACCTCCTTGCTCCCAACATGGCACTGTAAGGTGTGGTGAAACCCTTAGGAAGTTGGGCTTAGTAAGAGGTCTGTAAGTCTGTGGCAGCACTGGGAAGTAGACTGTGGAACCCCAAACCCAGTCTTTTCCTCTTGCTCTGCTCCCTGGCCAGGAATCAGGTAGTTTAACTCAATCATATGCCCCCATTCAGAATGTGTACCTTGCCACAGGCCCAAAATCAATGGATCCAATTCATCACAGACTAGAACTTTCAAAACTGTGGGTCCAAGTCGACTTTTTTTCTTTATGAGCTGATTATCTCAGGAAAGTTTAACAATGGCATAAAGCTAATACAAGGTACAGACATTTAAATATATTTTTATTGCCTTTCTCTGAGAGCAAGGATCATCATAGGTTAACCATTTTTTCACCTGCCCTAGTTCCTCTGTCCAGGTGATTCCATCCATTCCAATGACTTTAAATGCTTACTTTGGCATTAAATCTGTCTTGCTAAGTTTACTTCACAGCATCCTGTGCTAGTGACTCCAAACATGTGACATTTAACAGAAATCTCTAAACTAACGTGCTCAAAACACAGAACTTGACTTTCCCCTGAAAATTTGCTTCACACAGCATTTTTCATTTCTATCCATGGAAACACTATCCAATTACTGAAGGCCCAGGTGCAAATGTCATTCTCAATTCACCTTTTCTCTGGTGTCATCACCCACTCATTCAGTTCATTAGCAAGTTCTATAGGCTCCATTTGCGAATTATTTCCCAAATCCATCTACTATGTTCCTTGTTCACTGGCATCACCTCTGTCCAACCACTATCCTCCCTATCTCTTCCACTGCAGCACAGAACTCATGTCAGCTTTCACTCAACCAAGTGAACCCTATTCCACCTAAAATATAACCTTAATCTAACCAGCACACATAATATGCACATACTAAATTATTCCATAGTCTATAAATATGTACAAGTATTTTGTATCTAAGAAAAGTAAACCAAACAATGTCACTGCACTGGTCTTTGATAAGAGAAAAAATGAAAATTCATCACCACCATCTTTTACCTGCACATAATCTAACCTTAATTAACTGTTCAAGGCTAATGTCAGGAAAGACCACAGAGAGAAGCTTGCAACAGCACAGGTGGATAGACAAGTCAACTATGTTTACAGACCACTGAAAGGCTTCAACGAGGAACAGTGTGCTAGGTTCCCTACTTCCCCCTATGCATCCTCACAACATTTCTCCCAAGACTGGATGATTTTCACCTATAATACAATCAACTCTGAGAGGAAAAGAAAGTTAAAAGATATGAATGAAAATAAGCCAAGCAATTCCTCTATATGAGAAAACAAAGGATCATGGGGGATCCTAAGCTAGAGTTGAGTAACTATCCTCACAGGATGTACACCCCAACATCTTATCTCCAACCATAAGCCATTCTAAACTGATGGACCTCTTAAAAGGAAATTATTAAAGTGCCCTGATACAGCATTCTAAAGAGCCTCACTCCCCATCTGTTGGAGTCAGTTCAGTTGACACTGACAGTTTACCTATGGCAGTATCTTAGGAGGTCTTCCTAATTACCTACACATCCTATGACACTAAACCATATTTGAGGGTATTTTATTACCTGAACCAGATTCAACGTGGTCAAACAGACAAACTTCATCAAACCCAAACCAAGGATGGCAAGTTTGGGAGGGAAGACTCCATAGAGCACTTATTCACAGCTGCTGATACACTGCTTTTTAATGGTGGTTTAAGTTGCTGGAGGCTTCTCTGTGATTGCCCCTGTGTTGTCCTCTGTAACACCAATGAATATTTACTTTTAAAAGTGTATGTTTAGGGGCTGGAGAGATGGCTCAGTGATTAAGAATACCTGCTGTTCTTCCAGAGGATCTGGGTTTGATTCCTAACACCCACATGATGGTTAACACCATCTGTAACTCCAGTTCCAGGGGATCCAATACCCTCTTCTGACTTCTGCAGGCATTGCATGACACAGAAGCACTTACATACATACAGGCAATACATTCATACAAATAAAATAAAAATAATAAATAAAACATAAAAATATTTTTAAGTGTATGTTGAAGCTGGGCATAGTATTGCACGCCTTTAATTCCAGCACTTGGGAAGCAGAGGCAGATGAATCTCTATGAGACCGATGACAGCCTGGTCTCCATAGCAAACTCCAGGTCAGCTGTGGCTACATGGGTCCCCATCTCAAAAAAAAACAAAAGAAGGACTGGAGAGATGGCTCAGGAGTTAAGAGCACTGACTACTCTTGCCGAGGACCTGCGTTTGATTCTCAGTGCCCACATGGCAGCTAACAACCATCTACAATTCCAGTTCCAGAGGATATGACACCATCTTCTGACCTCCATAGCCATTGTACCATGTGGGTATCCTTATACACATTCAGGCAATATACTCATACAGATAAAATTTTAAAATATTTTTAAGTGTAAGTCATACTACGCATTCTTCTTTAAAGGGATTAAGGAAGAATATGTTAAAGAGAATATTATTACCTTTTAAAACTACCATAACAAAACCACAATAGACTAAGTGGTTAAACAATATAAATTTGCTTCCTCACAGTTTCACAGGCTCAAAGTCCAAGATTGTTAAAACTGCCATACAACAGATTTAATCAGCAGCCATGAAAATACCAAGAACCTCTGAACAATACAATAAAAATATCCTAAAACTGTATGAATCACACAAGGCCCTGAATATCCAGTAGTATCAAGTAAAATGAATAAAGCTGGAGGCACCACAATTCCAGAGCCACAGTAAAAAAAAAAAAAACAGTATGACGCTGACATAAAAACACTCACCATAGAACACTGAATCAGAACAGAGATCCCAGAAGTAGGTCTAACATCTATAGCTGACTTTCAACAAAGATTGTCAAAAATATACATTTGAAAGATGACAGTCTCCTCAAAAGATGATACTGGAAAAATGGCCACCTTTATGCAGAAGACTAAAACTTGATCCTTATTTCTCACCTTTATCTTTCAAAATGGGTAAAAGTGCTGACAGATACACAGACCCGTAGCTAGGAAATCATTACAGGAAAACACACGAGGACATTGCTATAGGTAATGATTTTCCAGATATGACCCTGTAAGCACAAGAAGCAAAAGCAAAGTTGACAAATGGAATTACATTAAAATAAAAAGCTTGTGATCTCATATCAACCCTTCTTACTGAAAGCTGCAGAAGGTGAGTGGGTAACCCCCAAGTGCTGTAGGAATAAAGAAATTCAAATGCTTACTTCCTAGCTCTGGACTGTAAAGCACAGGTCATAACAAAGCACATTCCTTCCTTATCTCATGATGCAACTCTGTCCTTTCAGTTTTAAACAATATCATCTTTATATAAAGAACAATCAAGTATGAAAACAAGATTTCCACAGCATTATTTCATTATTTTTAATTGTTTTCATGATGGTAATTCACATACTGGAAGCATCCTCATAATTAAGAGACAATATCAGGTATAACCACTGGGACAGACATTATTAGTCATGATGATTATCTTCATCCTTCAAGCTCTTCCTCTTTTCTTTGAAATAGCACTGGTGATCAAGTGGAAAATTTTCCTTCTTTGTGAAGCCTGAGTGTCAACTATACCTCTAATAAAACATTTCACTGACAAATATTCTCCCTTAACTGACGAGTGGATAATGAAAATTTGGTTCATTTATATGATGGAGTTTTAGCAGTAAAGAAAGATTAAATCATGAAATCTGCAGGTAAATGGGTGGAACTAGAAACTGTTATACTAAGTGAAGTAACACAGACTCAGAAAAAAAAATCGACGTATGTTCTCCCTCATATGTGGATTCTAGAACCAAATCCTGATAAGTGAATTTGTATCCAGACATAATTACAGGAACCAGGATAATGGAAAGGAAACAGGGAGGTAAAGGAAAAGAAAGAACCTGAAAAAATAAGAA
>NW_008331831.1:904692-909032 GCF_000622305.1 Nannospalax galili
AGATACCTTCTTTTGAGTTGTTGGCCAGGGCGGCCCAAGGGCTCCCAGAGAGTAACCCAGCATAGAATTGGGAAAATGAACAGCAGACCCCAATCTTATCTGAAGGAATATTGACAACTGATTGCTGCTAGATGAGGAACAGCTGAGCTTCCTAAAACAAAGACCTCTAGATGGGCTGACTAGATTCACCGAATGCACAAGTACTGGGGAAAGGCTGTGGTGCCAACAACACAGTGGACAGTAGCAGGGATGACAGAGTATAAGGGCTCTAGTGGGGGGGGCTATGGGAGGGTGCCACCTGGGAAGTGGGTGTATAGATAAATAAGATGGTTTGGGATGTTCTGTGTGATACACACACACACACACACACACACACCACAAATCAACAAATCTTAAAAAATGAATTATATTTGAGGAAGAAGCATAAAAATTTATGTCATGTTAATTAGTACAGGTGATAAACATTACTATTGAAATCCACCCGATGACTTTATATGCATACACGGGTGCCTAGGATCCGAGTGCAGCCAATTATGACTGGTAATAATCAGATACATACAGATTAGTGATGCATGCATCAACATCACAGTGTTATTAGCAAAAACAATGAGTCTTTCTGTAAGAAACAGTATATTTTAAAATGAAATGGAGGTCTTTTTTAAAGGTTAAAACTTCATTCAATTTTATGTCTTACAGGGCTTATACTGAGTTCAATATTGTATAACTGTATTAATTCAACAGCGAACCTAAAAATTTTATAGCCACTTTTGAAAGAGATGTGTCTTTGCTTTGGAAACTCTTATTGAGTATGTCAAAGCTGTAATGAAATGCTTCTTCTAAAAAATAATATATATATATATATAAGTTTCACTGACAAATATTCTTAGAACCTGTTGGATAAACAAAAGATAAATAGGTTTAACCTTACTGCCAGAAGTATAAGTCACTTATTAAAGAGGTTCATGTCATAGGTACTATTTTTAGCTCAGCTTTAGAGAAAAATAAAGAAAATTAATTTGCTCAAAATAACCATAATGAAAGACAAACATGCTAATCTGATTCTAAAGTCCTTCTTTCTATGCACTATAATACATAAAAGATAAAATAAAACAACTCTAAGTATTGGGAGGAAAGTAAAAAAATTATCAGTGTAAAGAGATAATTTATACAATTGGATAAAATTGTTTACCAAACATCTGACAAAGGATTAACACCCAAAATATATGAGCTAAAAAAAATTAAGTAATCCAATTAAATAGGAAACTGATCTGAATTGACACTTCTCAAATGAAAAAGCATTTAATGCCATTAGCCATCAGAGAAATGCAATTCAAAACTCAAATGAGGATCCTCCCACTCCAGGTAGACCATTATCAGGAGGAAAAAAAAAATGCTGGTAAGGATGAGAAGACAAAAGAAATTCTCATACAATGTTGGTGAGAAAGTAAATCAGTGCAACTAAGTTCTGATTAGCGACAGTTTGGAGGTTACAGAAAAAAATTAAAAAACAGGAGTCAAAGTGATGGCTCAGTGGGTAAGAACTCTTGCTAGGCAAGCATGAGGACCTGAGTTTGGATCCCAATATCCACATAAAAAGCTGGAGGTAGCCTGGTGCCAAGCTATATCCCCAGCACTATGAGGGTCAGAGACAGGATTGCTAGGGACTTGTAGGCCGCCAACCTTGCTCATTTCAGTGAAAGACCCCATTCTCAAAGGAACAGGTACTAGAATGACAGAGCAGGACATCAGATCTCCTCTGCCCTCAACACATGTTGTACACACACACACACACACAGGTGTCTTAAAAGAAATACCCAGTCAATGTCATGTAATCCAACACAAATAAGTATGAACTAGTGCTATTGTCACCAGTTGGAACTAGCAGACATGGAGAGATGAATTGAGTAGATGGTGTTACAAATCTAGTTAATGTCTAGTTAACATCAGAGCAAAACAATTTAAAATTTCAGCTTTAAGTGAAAGAACGTGCTTTATCAATTCTCATCCCAAATTAGGTATAAATTAAGTTCTTGAGGAGACAAAATTGTGCTCCCCCTCGCTGAAAGGGGTCATTTAATTCACAGCAGGAGTAATTTATTAAGTAGTACTCCAGCACCTTACTAATTAAAGAGAGACTCTGGTGATGTATTTAGGTTCACAGAGACCCCAAAGGTCTCATAAGTAAACAGTGCTGTATAAACAACACGTTTTGTCCTGAGTTAGGCATGTTGAACACTAACAAATTTAAAATACTCTAGAGTACCTCCTCTGTAACTTAGACTCCATTCAAAGTATTTCAGACTCTGGAAGCTAGGCTAGCTAGTGGATGATTTTTTTCCTTTGTTGATTCTGCATTATAACACAGCTGTTTAACCAATCTAATAACTTTGACAATATCAAAACTACCTCATCAAATTTATGAAACCACTGGAGGTTTGTCAAGCCACATCTCTTTAATTGGAGTCAAACAGCCTTTCCCACTCAGAGTTGCCCACCTAGATTCTGTAACCTCATTTGCTTAGCTAATAAGAACAATATGTCACTGTAGATGGAATGTGTCTGGAAATTAAAGCAGATAATATAAATGAGCTTTCTTAGAGAAGGCCACTGTGAAATAGAGCTAGAATTAAAAGTCTACTGATTAAATATCAAGTAGTTTAGGTTTCATTTATGTAATAGTCAGTTTCCATTACTATAACATAATACTTACAAGAGGTTTACTCTATAAAGAAAAAAGGTTTTTTTCAGCTCACTGTTTTGTAGTCAGACAAGGTGCCAGCACTGACAAGGCTCTTAGGATATGGCTGAGGGTGGATGGCATGGAGTACATGTGAGAAGATTCAATCACATCACCATACAGGAAGCCAGAAAGAGATGGGATTCCTACAGTGTATTTCAATAACTTGCCCTCCAATTGACCCAAGCACCTTCCAGTGAATTCTATGTTAAAAAGTTGCCACCTCCTTCCAACACCTCCACCCTGGGGACTAAACCTCTAATACACGATCCTTTGGAACTGAACAAACAACATCCAAACCATAACAGTTAAAATATCGACATGTACATCCTCATATTTATAGTGAGGCCAAAACACAAAGTTAGCCAGAACTGAGGGCTGTTCACTTGTTACATAACAATACTTTTACTTTCTCAGGTTAATGTTACAGCTGAAAAAAATGACATGTCTAAAATTGGCTACTAGAAAAACCAAGAACTCAACTGAGTTTGAAGCCTGGAGCTGAGGCAAGTGTAGAGGAGTATTTACTTATAAAGTTGAGCATTACAGATTAATAAAAACTAAAACTCATTTTCAGAGAGGCATTTGCTGATGCTCCCTGGGGCATTTTATAAGGGATATTAGGCTTTAAACAACATCTGTAAAATAAGACTTTTCATATGTTAAGTTACATAGGAATCAAGCTATGGTGCTGCTCAGGATTACGATGTCTGTTAAGACACCTCACAATACAGCATTTCAACAGTCACTAATGACCCACTGAAGTGTCTCATGTGCCAAGTGCTGCTGTAGGTGTTGGGGTTGAAAATCTGATGAAGGAGAGGGTGGAAAGATGATTCAGTGGTTAAGAGCACTGACTGCCCTTATAGAGGACCCAGGTTGGGTTCCCAGCTTCCACATCTGACTAACAACTGCCTGTAACTCCATTTCCATGGGATCCAAGGCCCTCTTCTGGCCTCTGGGGGCACTGCATGCATTGGTATACTTACATGCAGGTAAAACAACTTATACACAGAAAATTAAAAGAAAGAAATAAGAAAAGCAGAAAGGGAGGTGAAGGGAGGGAAATAGTAAATATATCAGATGTTAATTCAGGAAATGAGCTCATAATTCATGAAAATACTACTATGAATTGGATGGTCAGTGGTCATAAAAGTCCTCTCTAGGCACAGGACATTGAAGCTGGGAATGGAAGGAACCCTAAAATAAAGATATGGAAGACCTACTCTGCTGTTGAAAAGTCCTAAAGTGGGTCCAGCACAATTCTGAGGAACAGCAAGAAGACCACTGAGGTAGGGGCTCAGAGGACATTGGGGAGGGAGATAGGGAAGGAGCTGAAGCTGGAGAAGTTGTTTACCAAACAGGAAGGAGCAGAAAGACCATCAAAGGTAGCAGAAGTGAGAATGCCCCTACTGTCCATGTGTGTTGTTTTATTCTTTCTAGAGAAGGGGTCAAGAAACTTTTTATTTCTAGAGCACCGACCAGTGAAAGGCCATTTAGCAAATGTTTTAGTCTCTGCAGATCAGGTATTTATTGCAATTACTAAATCCTGCTTTTCTCTCTCTCTTTCTCTCTCTCTCTCTCTCTCTCTCTCTCTCTCTCT
>NW_008331831.1:909076-918332 GCF_000622305.1 Nannospalax galili
GCTGGAACTCTCTATGTAGACCAGGCTGGCCTTGAACTCACAGAGATCCACCTGCCTCTGCCTCCCCAGTGCTGGGATTAAAGGCGTGCGCCACCACGCCTCGCCATAAATCCTGCTTCTCTTAATGCAAAAGCAGCCAAAGACAGTATACACATGAAGGAAAGTCACTGCATTCCAATAAAACCTTATTTACAAAGAACACAACAAGCCTAAATTTGATCTCTAGACCACATTTTACTGACCTGCTATGGTTGAGCGTCTAAATAATTACACATCTGTGTACATCTCAGTATCAAAAATAGTCTACTGCAGCATCACTTCCCAGACATTGGCTTAGGTTATTTTTATTCTACCCATGATAATTGGAAAAGAAACTCTCTTCCAAAGATTTGAACTCCAAACACTTAACACTTAATCCACAACTGAGACGTGATGCTTAAGAGGACCCCCACTATGTTGTCACTGCCTCACTTTGCCCACCATTCATATAGATTGCTCCTTGGAACTTTACACTTTGTATTAGTCAGGGTTCTCTAGAGAAACAGCTCAAAATAATATATATTTAATATATATGAATATATACTGGATAGAAATATTTTATATATAAATATATATTTAGAAAGAGAGAACAGTTACTAAATCATCTTACTTCAAAATAGACAGCAGCTAAATGACACCTGCAAGGCTAAGAACCCAGTAGTTGCTCAGTTCAGAGGCTGGGTGCCTCATCAGTTCCAATATGGCGTCAAAACTCTGGAGAGTTTCTGGAGGGCTGCTGGTCCTTAGATAATGATGGAAGCATTGAAGCAGTAGTTTTGTTAATGACGAAGGAGTCAGCAACTACAGCAACAGGGTAAATTAACTTCTAGTAAGAGGCAGCAAAAGGCCAATTATCTTCTGTCATGACCCTTTGTATCTGGGCTGCCACCAGAAGGTCCCGACCATATTTGGGGTGCATCATCCCATACCAATTAAAACAATCAAGACGATTCTTCAGCTGAGGTGCCCTACTCAGATAATTCTAATTTGTGGCGAGTTGCTATTAAAACCAACTCTCTCACCCTTCATTTCTTCTTACTAGGCAATAGGCCCTTATTATGTGAAGATATATGTGAAGCACATTTATCTTCCTAAAGATAGATGGGGAATTTAATAAAGCTGTTGGACAAAAAAATAATAATAATTTCCAGGAGAATAAAATTTCCAGAAATCTGCTATGGTATTATCAACAATTTAATGGTAAAGTATTTCCATAGATGCTACATGTTGAGAAAGCATTAATAAAATAATATTTGAATATATCATTACACAAGGGTAAGACTGTATGTTTGCCACAGCCAAAACTCATGAAAAGATAAAATCACAGTTTTTAATTAATGGAAACTTGAGCTATGATTATGTAAATGAAGATCATTTCATGTTGGAGAGTTAACTCACAATAGGCCCATCAAACACTCCTGCCCCAAAGGTCCCTTTTGGTCACCTTCTCCATTCCCACAGACTGAGGTTCTCATTTCTCTATGCTCAGCCTACAACTGCCTCCTGTTTTATCTCTAGGCCTCTTAGCTTTATCCTGACCCATTTTACTCTTAATCTCTAAAATAATCTCTAAGTACTTATCTTCACCATGGTTCCTCAGATGTCAATTTGGCTTATAAATTTTAGAGTAGCCCAGAAAGCTTCCCATACAAGCAACTGCGTCTTATTGATTCTTCATCTCCTCCATGGAACTGCCTTTGACCCATCTTGAAATTTCCCTAACACAGCTAAATCTCTTCCACCTGCTAATCCTCAGTACAAGCTTATCTACTACCTCCAGTGAGCAAACCCTCCTGGGTATTCCAGGGCCTAAAGCCTTTTCCCACACCATCAAGTAATCATTCACTACATTTTCAGGAGTGCTGGGGAACAAACTCAAGGACTCACATGCTAAGCAGGTGCGTGTCCTGTTCCACACTCCCTCTCCTTTAGCTCTTTTTAGCCTAAGTAATGATAACTTACATTCAGGTTCAGAATTATTGCATTATAATGTTGTGCTTATTCATGTGTCTTTGACAAGAGCAACTAGCTGTCCATATTTCAGTGGCACAATCACAAATATTTATCTTTATTCTTATTATATGGGTCATGGTGGGCATTCAGTGTGCAGTTACTGTAACATGACATATTAATCAGGAAAATAAATCTGATGTGCCAAGTTCAACTACAGTACCTTGAAAACAAATTGTTCTGCATAATCCAAAGAGTTCTATTTCCATGAAATTCATTAAAGTTATACCACCACCTAGATATGCTAACTGAATAGGGTCATAGGAAGGCCCCAAGAATCAGCCATTTTCATTGGTATCTGAGGATTCCTGTGGTGTATGGTCCATAGACAAAAGTTTAGGGACACTACACTGAAGCATTCCTAAAACTGCTAAACAATAAAGTCTAAGGCTTTAGGCTGAAAGCTAAGATCGATAACTAAATAGGACTGGAGGCATAGTGGCCTTTTAATGTGGTTAACTCTGGACATAGATATACGTATGTGATGATATAGGATTTTGAGTTGGATTTTGGCACTAAGCTATCTTCTCAAATAGCATTTGTTTTATTGATAACATACTGGTTAAGTTACATTCTGTGAAATAATAAAAAGAAATGGGACGTGGAAACAGGCAGTGTGTAAAACAATGAAATACCAGTGGACAACCTCAAACTAATTCCAGTGCTTTTCAACGGTATTTCAGGAAAAGCTTTTCATTCATTTTCTGTTAGATTCAAAGGCCTCTAAGTTGTGCTCCAAATGCATACATACATCAAGACTATACTACAGTTTTTAGAGTCTTCACAAAGGAGTTTTAACACAGTTTTTGCCCTCAATAGTGGAGTATTCTTTATCTTTGTGTGCACTACAGCCAACTCAATACAACGGCTCTAGAAAGAAAACTGACTCCTGAACTGGAAAGAGGCATCTCAAAAACTCATGCCTACTGAGCATGGTGGTGCACACCTTTAATCCAAGCTCTCGGAAGGCAGAGGCAGGCAGATGTGTGTAAGATCTGGTCTACATAGTAAGTTCCAGGCCAGCTGGAGCTCTGGGAGACCATGTCTCAGAAAAATTCATGCCATGTGGACAACTCAATATAATGAAATAGCCAGTAGATTCATCAAGAGAAACCAGAATCTTTCAAAAGGTATCAGTATCACTGGACGTGGTGGCACACAGCACTTGGGAGGCAGAGGCAGGCGGACCTCTGTGAGTTCAAGACCAGCCTGGTCTACAAAGTGAGTTCCAGGCCAGCTGGGGCTACAGGGAGACCCTGTCTCAAAAAGACCAAAAAAAGGCAGTGTTTAAATCAAAAGGTATCAGTGTCTCTATATCCAACTCTAACTGAAATAATTAGAATCCATCTATAGAGTATATCAGTTATAGTAAATTATAATATATTATGCACTTGGAAATTGCCAATATGGTAGCTCTTAAATGCTCTTATAAGAAAAAAGTTAAGTGTCTAAGATGATATATCTGTTAAGTAGCCCAATTTAATCGTTTTACAATATTTAAACACACCAAAGTATATTATTGTGATAAATATGTATAATTTTTGTTTGTCAGTTAAATCACCATAACACCCAATATGTAAATGTCTAGTTTAGCAGCAAATAACTTTTTAAACCTAAAACAAAGAATACATCTATTACTTTAAGGGGGGAAATTAGACTTCTAAGTATAAAAAAAAAAAAGCATTTCTGGAGAGCTCCTGACTGGTATGGTAAATTACTCAGATCCCACCCACTAAGTCCTCACTGTCCTGCTTTGAGACACGCCCCCTTTGCTATGCTCCAGGGTTCACATCTACATCACTTAGCTAGCCATAACTCACCCACTTTGTCCCTGTCTTACCACCTTGGGACTAGGCCATTTTGCTCACCAGAGATCTCTCCACTAGCTTGGTAAGTTAGTCAGATTCTGCCCAATTAGTCATGGTCTACTTTGGGACTAGCCACATCCCAACCACTCCAGGGCCCACATCTACTCTACTTAGTGAGTCAGAACCTGCCCAGGTGGTCACTATTTTGCTGCTTCACAAGGCCCATCATGCTGCTGGAGTGTTCCTGGCTAGCCTGCCTAGAACCATCCCATTCTTCCAATAAGGAATTAAAAATGAGAACATGAAAGACAGACCAGCTAACTATTCATAGAGATCAAAAATCAACCAAGCTACATCAATTAAAAAACAGAACCAACTCCAACTCAAAAAAGACTAGCTAGACTGTTATATCACACACAACACTAACCAAAGAAATCCATACACCTAGGATCACATCACAAAAACAAAAATAATATCAAAAAAACAAGATAATATGCTCCCACCAAATCCTATAATTTCTATAGACATGTTCTATAGTGAGAACTACCCAGAGCAACTCCAGGAAGAGGAATTTTTAAAATAAATCATAAACATGATCAATGAATTCAAGAATTTTAAGAAACACACAAAAAACTCAATGAACTCAAAGGGTAGAGGAATAAACTCCTGACTGGAGCTCAAGAAAACACAAAGAGACCGTTGAATATGATGGCAGAGAAAATTCAGGATTTGAAACGTGAATTCAAGAAAAAGATAAGAATAGTGAAGAAAATGCAAGAGGAAATAAAGATGAAATTGAAAAACTCAATAAGCAAATTTGAAACAACAGCAGAATGAATCAAATGAAAAACTGAATATGAAGACTTGGAGATAAAGTAGCAGAATTGAACCACTTAAGCAAAGACTGTGAAGAAAGTTTTAAACACACAGGAATGGAATATGCAAGAGCTGCGGGACACCATGAAAAAGACCAAATATAGGCACTATAGACATAGAAAAAAGGGAAGAATCTCAGGTCATTGACATTGACCAGATCTTCATCAGGAGGATTATAGAAGACAACTTCCCTAAATTCAGGAAAGGCATGTCCATGCAGATATAAGAATCACACAAAATACAGAACTAGAAAGAGAAATTTTCCATGGCAAATCATAGTAAAACCACAAAATACACAGAAAAAATAGAAGATATTGAAAGCAAAAAGGGAAGAAAACCAAGCTATATATAAAGGAAAACCCACTAGAATTATAGCTGACTTTTCAATGTAAGCTTTAAAAGCCAGAAGCACCTAGAAAAATGTATTTCAGGTTCTAAATGATCACAGATGCCAACCCAGACTACTTTACCTAACAAAACTATCCACCATAGTCAAAGAAGAAAGACAAATCTTCTATGGTATGAATAGGCTGAAAAAATCTATGTTGACCAAACCAGACCTATAGAAAATACTCAAAGCAATACAAAGAACTAGAGAAAAGGAGTGACAATACCCATGAGGCTTCAGACAAAAACAAATGAAGGTATAATTACATAAACATAAAACAAGACTAAGAACACAAACAGAAAATAAAGAGTAACCAATACACCTCTTTCAAAAATAACTTTGAATATCAATGGCCTCCACTCCCCAGTGAGAAGACACAAGCTAGTTGAATGGATTAAGAAACAAAATTCATCTTTTTGTTGACTGCAAGGAACTCATCTCACTTCAAGGATATAGGTACTACCTTAGGGTGAAAGAATAGAAAAAATATTTCAAGCAAATGGCACTAAGAACAAGCAGGAGTTGCTATTCTAATACCTGACAAAACAGACTTCAAGAAGAGATAAAGAACCTCACTATATTCTGATCAAGGGAACATTCAACCAAGAACACATTATAATCATGAACATATATGCACCAAACTCTGGTGCATCCAATTTCATAAAAAGAGCACTACTGGACTTCAAAACACAGATTAACTCCAGCTTAGTAATAGTAGGTGACTTCAATACCCCATTTTCTCCAAAAGACAGATGATTTGAATAAAGAATAAACAGAAACATCTGAATTAAATATACATTAAATGAATCCACTAAATATTCCATTCAAGCACCAAAGAAAACACACTCAGCAGCCTATGGAAGTTCCCTTAAATAGAAGACATACTGGGGCACACACACAAAAAAAAAACCTAATGAAAACAAAAATTTCCATGTTTCTACTTCACCACAATGCAATAAAGTTTAAAATCAATAGCAAAAAAAAAGGCTCTGGTAACTACATGAACTCATTAAGATTACACAATACACTGCAGAATGATGAATGGGTCAAAGAAGAAATCAAAAAAGAAATAAAAGTATTCCTGGACCTAAATGAAAATGATAAGACAACACAATAAAACCTCTGAGACACATTAAAAAACAGTCCTAAGAGAAAAGTTTATATCTCTAGCACTTATATTTAAAAATCAGAAAAAAACACAAATGATTTAATGGTGCAACTGAAGAATCAGGAAAAGCAAGAACAAAACAAACCTAAGCCACGAAGATGAGAAAAAATAATAAAAATCATAGCAGAAATCAATGAACTAGAAACAAAGACAATACAAAGAATGAATGAATCTAAAACTGGATCTTTGAAAAGATGAACAACATAGACATAACCCTTAGTGCAGTTAGCCAAAAGAAAGAAAGAGTAAATGCAAATCAACAATATCAGAGACAAAAGGGGAAACATGACAAGAGACATCAAAAAGATCCAGACTATTATAAGGGAATACTTTATAAACCTATAAATGTATTAAATTTGAAAATCTACAAGAAATGGATGAATTTCTAAATTCAAAAGAACCTTCAAAGTTAAACCAAGAAAAGATCAGCAACTTAAACAGATCCATAAGAAATAAGAAAATCTAAAGAGTAATACAAAGATCCCCCAACTAAAAAATTCCCAGATTCAGATGATAGAATTTTACCAGACCTCCAAAGAGGGACTACAGCCAATATTGTTTAATTATTCACAAAGATAAAAACAGAGGGAGAAATTTCAACCTCGCTCTATGAAGCCAGAATTATTTAGATAACAAAACCTAGGAAAGACAAAACAAAAAAATTCTCAACAAATTCAAATCACATATAGACACACATCAAAAAGATTATCTACCATGAACGAGTTGGCTTTATTCCAGAGATGAAGGGATGGTTCAATAAATGTAAGTCAATAAACAAAATAAATGATATAGATGGACTTAAAAACAAAAATCACATGATCTTTTCAATAGACACAGAAAAGGTCTTTGACAAAATCCAATATGCATTCATGATAAAAATCCCTAAAGGGAATTGGACTGGAGGAAACATACTTCAACATAGTTAAGGCTATATACCCACAGTGTCTAAGGCTACAAACCCACGGTCAACATCATTCTAAATGGAGAAAAATTTGAAGCATTCCTATTAAAAACAGGAATAAGACAAGGCTGCCCACTACCCCCACTCCTTTTCAATACAGTGCTTGAAACTCTAGCTAGAGTTAAGACAAAAGAAAGAAATTACAGGAATATAAATTGGAAAAGAAGAGGTCAAATTGTCCTTATTTGTACATGATGATATCATACATAAGAATCCCAAAAGTTCCATTAGAAAACTTCTATAAGTGATTAATACTTTTAACAAAAGAGCAGGATATGAAGTCATTTTACAAAAGTCACTAGCCTTTCTATATACCAATAAACAAGCAATCAGTGAAAGGGAGCATGGGAACATTCTCATTCACAATAGCCTCAAAAACATCAAGGAATAAACCTAACCAAAGACATTAAAGATTTCCATGATGAAATTTTTAAATCTTTAAAGAAAAAAAGGAAGACAGGCACAGAGGAAAAGACATCCCATGCTCATGGGTTGGTAGAATTAATATTGTGAAAATACTTATCCTACCAAAAGCAATTTATAGATTCAGTGCAATCCCAAACCAAATTCCCAGGTACTAGAAAAATCCATCCTAAAATTCATGTGGAATCACCCAATGACCCTGTATAGTTAAAGCAATTCTGAGCACAAAGAGGAGGGATTACCATACTCAAACTACATTACAGAGTTATAGTCATAAAAAACAACATTATATGAGCACAAAAATTGACATGTAGATCAATGGAAAAAATAGAAGACCCAAACATGAGTGCATGCAATTTCAACCACCTGGTATTTGACAAAGATGCTGCCGAGAACACACACTGAAGGAAAGAGAGCATCTGAATCTCCACGAGTGTAACAATGATATTAGACTGATACCCATCACTCTGCACAAAAGTCAACTCCAAATGGATCAAAAACCTCAATGTGCAACCTGAAATGCTTAAAATACTAAAAAAAAAAAAAAAAAAGCATAGGCAGTACCCTACAAGACATATGTTCAGGAAAAGACTTTCCAAATCAGACTTCAGTTGCTCAGGAATTAAGGTCAACAATTGACAAATGGGACTTCATTAAACTAAAAAGCTTCTGTACAGCAAAGGAAACAACCGAGTGAAGAGGAACCACACAGAGTGGGAGAAAATCTTCAGCAGCTATACATCTGACAGAAGATTAATATTCAGAATATTCAAAGGAGTCAAAAAACAAAGAATTAAGAAAACAAATAACCCAATTAAAATTGGATTATAGATCTGAACAGAGAGCTCCCAAAAGCATAAATAAAAATGGATAATACAACCCCTATGGAACGCAGTGTGGAGAACTCTTAAAAAACTACAAATGAACCTACCATTTGACCCAGTTATACCACTCCTTGGCATATACCCAAAGAACTCATCCTATTGCAGAGACACTTGTACATCCATGTTTGTTGCTGCTCTTTTCACAATAGCTAAGAGATGGAAGCAACCTAGGTGTCCCTCAATTGATGAGTGGATAATGAAAATGTGGTTCATATATACGATGGAGTTTTACTCAGCAGTAAAGAAAGATGAAATCATGAAATTTGCAGGTAAATGGATGGAACTAGAATCTGTTATACTAAGTGAAGTAACACAATCTCAGAAAAAAAATCGACATATGTTCCCCCTCATATGTGGATCCTAGGATCAGACTCTGATAAATAAGTATGCAAACAGACATAACTCCAGGAACCAGGACAAGGGTAAGGAAACAGTGAGGTAAAGGAAAAGAAATAACCTGAAGGAGAAGAATAGTACGTAACAGGCCTTAATAAGGGAGATATGGATAAAAATTGGGTTAGTCTAAGGGAGCGGGGAGGGAAGGGTATATAAGGAACCTAGGGGATAAGGAGAAAGAAGCAGCTCAACAGAGGTAGGGTCATAGGAGCAAGGGTATTAGTAAGGAAGAAAGGGGGGGAAGTGGGGGCACCTTAAGTGGGAAAACCATGATAGAGGGGTGAGACAATACAAGAGAGAAAC
>NW_008331831.1:919404-931325 GCF_000622305.1 Nannospalax galili
CAATGTCAATTGCCTTAAAATGAATTTTTCTGTATGAAACTGTGTGTTTTGACAACGAAGTGGAGATCTTTTTTAAACGTTGGAATGTCATTTAATTTTATGTCTTATAGAGTTTATAATGAGCAAAAGACTGTATAAGCATAATAATTCATCTGTAAACCTAAAAATGTACAGCCAATTTTGAAAGAGATGTACCCTAGCTCAGAAAAATGTTATTGAATAGGTTAATGCTGTTGTAATGAAATGCTTCTTCTAATTAAAAAAAAATAAAAAGAAAGAAAGAAATGGATAATAAGCACCTTAAAAGTGTTCAACGACCTTTGTAATTAGGGAAATGCAAATCAAAAACTATGTTAATAATTCAACTTACCCCAGTCAGAATGGTTAAGATCAAGAGAATAAAGGACACCAAATGCTGATGAGGATGCTGGGAAAGGGGAACCCTCATTCACTGCTGGTGCGATTGCAAACTGGTGTAACTAGTGTGGAAATCAGTGTGGAAAACTCCTAAAAACTAAAAATGAATCTACCGCATGATCCAGTCAAACCACTCCTTGGCATATATTCAAATAACTCATCCTCCAGCAGTGAGACTTGCACAGCCATGTTTGTTGCTGCTCTTTTCACAATAACCAGGAAATGGAAACAACATAAGTGTCTCTCAACTGATAAATGGATAATGAAAATGTGGTACATTTGCACATTGAAGTTCTACTCAGCAGTAAAAAATAATAAAATCATGAATTTTCAGAAAAGTAGATGGAACTAGAAATTGTTATAAACTGTGTAAGCGAAGTAACGCAGACTCAGAAAAGCAAGTAAGTAACATATGTTTTCTCTCTTTTGTGGATCTTAGCTCCAAGTTCTTAGATGTGAGTATACATTCTGATATAACCACAGGAATCAGGAAAATGGAAAAACTCTATCAAAGTAAAGGGGGAAAAGAAGCTTGAAAGAGAGGGGATAGTAGGAGACAGGAGTTACCAAGGAGGAAGTAGAGAAAATAGGGGTTACTTAATCTCAGGAAGGAATGGGGGGGTTATACAGGGAGAGAGACATGACAAATAATGCTTGGATCATATGAAAAATCAAAGGGAAATGTATTAGTTCAAAAGACATATACATATATGTGGTGTGTGCGTATGTGTGTGCATCCACGCATGTGCCTGTGTATAGCTGAAGGCTATATAACAAGAAACACAGTGCCAGATGGGAAACTTCCCTTCTACTTGTTGATCAAGGAAGTCCAAGAGATTCCCAAAATAACACAGGCTATTGCCACAGCTCTTGATTTTCTCTCAGAACTTGAAGTAAAACCCTATTGTAGAAGACAGGCCAAACTTTGAACACAGGACTTGGAGCACATGAGCTGAAACTGATCTGTAAGCCCAGCTCCCATACTCTCAGAAGATAATATGCAAACTGCCAAGGAAGAGAGCCAATCATTGAGTCCTTTCATCTGTAAGTCTATAAACCATAACAATGACCAGTCCAGCAAATAATCTCTACTGGTGCAGTAACTGCACTTTTATCTTGGGGGTAATCAATGTCTAATTGGACTTAAGGCCTGCTCAATGTGAGGGAAATCATGTGTGGTACTGTAAACATAGCCAAACACACAAAACTGTAGAGGTTATAGACCCTAAAGAAAAACCCACTTTTGTCACACCCAGGATAAACATAATTCTTTCTTTATATTTACAGACAAGTGTACCTCTCACCACTCATCAAAGAAGCTTCTTTTTCCAACATGTGGAGACGATTACAAAGTTCCACAACTCGTCAAATGTAGAGAATACATGTCTGTGATGTGCCCATCCCTAAGTTACACACCTATAGGGCAACCTTTATACCTAAGGCTCAGGGAACATAGTGGAACAGGAGGCAGAGTGTTAATGCAGATGTGGAAAGCAGGTACAGCTGCTAAAGGCTCAGTCTCACAACCGAAAGGACAAGAATATTAATGCATCTCTCAACTGTCGTTAGCAAAGTTTTCTCATGCAACAGATGGTGATTAATCCAGAAAGCCACAACTGGTCCAAGTTCATAGAATAAGAGACTATAGAAAACATATACTTGAATAGGACACCTGTATCAAACCTCTGCCACCCAAGGTTCAGGGACCTCTGTGTAAGAGGGGGGCCATAAAAATTGTAAGACCCATAGGTGGCTGATGACCACAGGGTAACAGTTTTCCAGACAGTGGGAAGTTATTCAATGAACTTGCAGCAATGGTAACAGCATGCACAAGACCCATTGCAAGCTCAAGTCAGACAAAATTCCACCATAGAAGTGGGGAAGTAGGTAAGAAGACCCAACCTTAGCTGAGGTACTACTAGAAACCACTGACTAGAGAGAGAAAGTTGGTTCTTTTTAAGGGTGTGATGTTAGACATGTTAACCAGGCTCTACTGGATGCATGCACACTGAAGGACAACTGAGGACATAAACTTGCCTTGACAGGCCTTAACGTATATGACAGAGTCCATGAAATCCAGTGGGAGGGGAGCTATAAGATGGGTGCAGGTAGAGGTGGGGGTCTAAATATGATAAAATATATTGCATGAAATTTGTAAAAATCCATTTAGAAAGGAAAGAAAAACATTTCTGGGATAAGGATGTACTCAGTGGTTAGAGCGCTTATCTAGCATGCTCAAGTCCCTGGGCTCCAGCCCCAGGACTATCCAAAAACAATCCGAATTTCTGAATCTTATATACCATTGATGACACTGTTTTTTTTCAAATGTCAGGCTGAAGTTTTTACTGGTTCAAAATAAAATTGGAAAAACGAATCTCCAAGAGATGCACCAAAATTTTCCTATTCAAAGTATCAAATTTGGAACAGAACATAACTCAATACTGAAATCCCTCTATCTCTGCGAGATCCAAGTCTCGTTCCCCTTCTCTCTGTCTTCACTCCCTGTCTTAAGCCACTTTAGGAACTGTTCTGAGAACGGTTGGCCTTGAGTAGATCACCAGTACTCAAGGGTGAAATCTGCAGTCAGCATTAAAGGATACAGATTTGATTACAAGACCCACAGGGAATGTTCCAACACAGACCCCTCGAGCAGCTTTCCCAGACATCTCTGAAGAAGCCTTTTTCCTGAATAGAAGTTAGGTGTGAGCAGCCATCCTAGGTCCTTTAGTGTCATAAAGGTAAAAAAAGAATGTAAAAAAAAAAAGGTGTACAAACAGAAATTTGCTACTATTGTAAAAATTATTCACAAACCAACGGTTCTCTATCCCCAAAGAACTACTTTGTAGAGAAATTGTGTGATTCCTAGATACTTAAAAGGAAATAGAAATTATCATTAATACTTCACTTAGAAATTCTTATTCAAACCTTGATCTAAAACTAGAAATTGACATTTTATCTTTGTATACCATACACTGAGTTCACTTTTCCCAACAACTTGTTATGATTTATAATAAATTTATAACAACAAAGACACCAGACAACCTAAAATCATCTTGAATGTTACCCAGTAACAATGTCACAACTGAAATCCATGTTTGTTAGGTTTTTAATTGATTATCCCTCAGTGAATTCAGTTTACCAGGAAACTTCCTGTACACATAACTAGAGTAACTCTACTACTGATGGTCTGGAACTAATTCTGGTGACAGAAGCATAAGGAACCAAAATAATTATCATAAACCTACTGAGAAGAGGCACAGCCTCTGACAAGGGTAAAATCCCTGCAAGGCTTTACAGATGTGTATGTGCGGGTATGCACCCATGTGAGTACGTGCACATAAGTAGGGTGGCCACATCTAGCCTCAGGTGTCCTTCCTCACTTGTCATCACCTTTTATTATTTTTAATATTTTATTTATTTTTTATTTTATGTGTATGAGTGTTTTGCCTGCATGTAAGTGCACCCATGCTATGCAATGCCCTCAGAGGTCAGAAGAGGGTGCCAGATCCTCTAGAACTGGAGTTACAGGCAGTTGTTAGCCTTCATGTGGGTGCTGGGAACTGAACCCAGGTCCTCTGCAAGAGCAGCCAGTGTTCTTAACCATCTCTCTAGTCCCATGTTTTGGATTTATATGTGTGTGAATTTCATACAATGAGTATTATATTTGCATCATTTCCGTCCCTCTCAGTCCCCCTTCTGACTCTTCCTATGGCCCCTCCCACTCAATTTCTTGTCCTCTTTGATCATTGTATACACATATGTATATACATATACATACATAAATACATATATATAATGCACTGAGTCCCTTTAGTGGTGCTTGTGTGAACATGTGTTTAGGGCCAACCTCTTGGGATTAAATAACTTATCAGGGAACTTGTCCCTGGAGAAAACTGATTCTCCCTCCCTCAGTATCTACTTATTGCCTGAAGCTTTTCATCTAGAGATGGGATCCTGTGAAATTTCCCTCATCTACATTGGCATGCCACTGGTTTTGCCAATATGCAGATCTTGTTAGGCTACCATACTGTGGCAATTTCATAGATGCAGCTTTCCTATGATGTCTAGAATCTATAATTCTCTAGCAGCAGGCATTTTGTTCCTCTGGCTCTTAAGCAGTCTTTCTGCCCTCTCTTCCATGATGTTCCCTGAGCCTTAAATGTGGAGGCTACTTTGAAACAGGGTCTCTCATTGGCCTAGAGCTCTCCAATTAGGCTAGACTGGCTGGCCAGCAAGCTTCAGGGATCCCCCCTGTCTTCAACTTCCCAGAACAGGGATTATAAGCACACAACACCACTCCTAACAGTGCATCTGAACCAGTTTGGAGAAACATCCTATTCTTAATGTAAAGTCAGGGCACAGCACCTGCATTTATTGCAAGGTTAACGAATTTAATCATTGTAAAACTCTTGTTAATGTTTATTTTTCATTATGTATCATGTTTATTATATATTCTTTGGTAATCTCATATGTGATACAATGTATACTAGAGATGCTTTTTGTATACTTTAGAGCTGCAGAAAAGGAGATTATAAATAAGCCAAGTAACTTACCTTAGGTCACAGAGCTCATAACTGCTATCAACATACACAGTGATGTTGCAAACATAAGAACTATTGACAAATATGTATTGATTTCATACTTGCTCATATTACTGGATTTTATTTTCAATTTTTAATCTTGATCTGATTACTATGTCTACAATAATAAAAGCTGGAACTAATGACAACTTGCTTTGTCTTTTTCAGATTTGGTTTAAAATATTTTATTTATTATTTTTATTTTATGTATATGAATATATTGCCTGCATGTGTGTAAGTGCACCCATATTGTGCAATGCCCACAGAGGTCAGAAGATGGTGTCAATTCCCTGGAGTTGGAATTATGTATGTGCAAGAGCAATCAGTGCTCTTAACTGCTGAGCCATCTTTCCAGTCCCTATCTTTTTCAGATTTTATACCAATTTCTGTCTTTTGTTTAAGTGACTAATCTCTCTGAACAGTGTCAAGTACTAATAATGCAAATACTTGTCTTAACCTAAGTACTTTTAGGGAAACACTATTGTTTGCCCCACCAACATTGATATTAGTTTTGTGTTGACACAGAAATAATACATTTTAAATACGTTATTTGTACAGAATAGATTTCATTATGACATCATAGACATGCACAGTGCACTTCTAACACACACCTCCTTTCAGTATGTTTTGTCTCTTTCATCTTCCCTGACAGCCCCACTTCCCTCCAAATAGTCTCACCAGAAGTAACTTTCATTAAGAATAAAATTTAAGGGCCAGGCATAGTGGCACACACTTTTAACCTCAGCGCTCAGGAAGCAGAGGCAGGTGGATCTCTGCAAGATCAAGACCAGCCCAGTCTACATAGGGAGTTTCAAGCCACCTGGGGCTTTGAAACCTTGTCTCAAAAAAGAACAAAAACATAAAATATTTGTGTCTCTTGATATACAAATAGCTTTTCCATTTTCAGTTTTCAAATTTATTGATTTCTACTCTTACCTTAATTTGTTATTTTCTCTGTTTATTTTCTGGTGTTTTTATCCTGTTTAGCTATATGCTTAATTTACAGCACTGTTTTTCATTCATTACTGTAAGCATACAAAGCTACAATTTACCCTGTGACTGTTGCATTTACTATAAACCAAAATTACTGATAAATAGTATCTCAATTACCATTATGCTTTGCTATTTCATGTATATAAGGTTATATAAGAAAGTTCCCATATCTATGTATTGGGACTCTGATTTCCTGGTTTTTAAGGTTCTAAATTATTTCACTTACATCACAAAAATGTGTCTATATTTATCAAAGCTACCATTGTGGTATATGATGTGGTACTTCCCTATGCTATCACAGTGGTATGTGTGGTAGAAAGGTGGCACATTGCTATTGCTAAGACACAAAGTTAAATAAATATAACTCAGTTAAATCTACTTACAGATAAGCTTTGTACTTATATATTTTGTTTGACTTTTTAACTGTTTATTTATTATGGGTTTGCAAAGGTGAGCTGAAATCTTCTGTAACCAATGAAATTCTAGATCCAGTTATAATTTTACTAACATTTCCTTAATGTATACTGATAATACATTTGGTCGCTAGTATTTGTAACTATTAGATATTTATTAGACAAATTATTGTTATTGGTACCTTTCTTTGGTATGTTTAATCTTTGGCCATAAATTATATTTACATAAACATAATCACCACTGTTAATCCTTCTGCCATAATTTTCATACCATCACTTGGAAAACTGAAGAACATCTTCACAAAACTTCTCCCATGAAGATACATGAAAATAATATTCCTTAAGTTTTTGTGTATTCAATATATTTATCTTTTCTCTTCATGCTTGAATGACAATTTTCTGGATATAATTTTCTTGAGTCATATTTCTCTTCCTTGAGGAGTATTCAGAACTATTCCATTAGACATGAATGCTGCTATCCATCAATCTGAGGACAGTTTGGGGGTTTTTTCACATTTTTAAGTGACTTGGTTTTATTTACTTGATTCCCAAATGATTTTGCCTTATCTTTAATGTCTCAAAGCATTATGAAGAGATACATCAATTTTTCCTGCTTTCTTAGTTGGTATAGACTTAACTGCTTACTTTAGCCTCAATGAGTAAACTCAATATGTTATGGCTTACAAGACAAGAAACAGGCTGGCCAGATGACTCAGTGGCCAAAGGCAGTGGCTGTGCAATCTGGTGACATGAGTTCTTTTCCCAGAATCCACATAATGGTGGAAGGAAATAACCAGCTCCACAAATCTGTCCTCTGACATCCACATACATACTGCAGCAAGCATACCAACTAAAAGGAGGAGCAGGAAGAGGGAGGGGGAGGAGGAAGGAAGCAGGAGGAAGAAGGAAGCAGGAGGAGAAGGAAAAGGAGGAAGAAGAAGGAGCAAGCAGGAGGAGGAGGGGGGAGAAATGGGGAGGATGAGGAAGAGGAGGAGGAGGAACAATTGACTTCTTGCTAAGGAAATGAATATCCCAGATTGGGAGCTTTTAGTTTACACTGTAGTCACAATAGAACTCATAAAGACCATGAACATGGAGGGGTACCCATGGGATGCTCTGTGGGCCATGTCTAAATTAGGGACGCATTGCTTCTGTTCATGTTCCATTGACTAGAATGCTATCATAGGGGACCAAAAAGGCTTAAAAATCTATTTGCACGTCTAAGAAGAAAAGCATTTGCTGAACAGTAGTAATTTCTACCACATTTTGCTCCTTTTGTTGCCACATGTCACACATATTCTGGTGACCGCATATGAAAAATACTACCCTTATCAAAGCACAAAACCCAGCATTACTTAGTTATTGCATCCGACTGAAGATCAGGATTTCTGTGTGATTTTTATTCTTTATATTAGACCCAGTTCTGGTTTTCTGAGGACTTATGATCTATTGATTCTCTGTCCCTACACAGACACACATAGACACACACACACAAAAAAAAACAATAGCGAAATATAGATAAAACAGTCATAATAAAAATTCCCATTCAGGAAGTGAAAGAAAGAAAAAAAGAAAGAAAGAAAGAAAGAAAGAAAGAAAGAAAGAAAGAAAGAAAGAAAGAAAGAAAGATAGATGCAATAATCACAGCAATGGTGGGGTCCACCTGGGCAAGCATTATGACGTCTTAACACAGTTGCAGAGGGCTGAAGAGCTGATGCAGTCATTAAAGGCTCAGGCTCACAACAAAGTTCAAAGTTTCTCAGTACTACAATAGACCTGCTCTGTAAGAGAGATATGCTGCTTTCTATAGCCTCTTGCTCCACCCTCTGGAAGATTCATTCCACCCCCTTCTCAATTGTATACAAAGTGAACACTGGAAAATATCAGTTCCTTGGCATTGTACAGTGGCACAGATGTGTGTTACTTCCAGGTCAAGTCAATAATATCTTCCTGATCTAGGCTTCCAAGGTTTTCTCCCCTTTCTGTGGGCTGGAACTATGCAGATGTTAGAGAGCAAATGGTTGAGGATAGTACTCACTTAGCAAACAGGATAGTAACCTAGGATGGGACAATACACCTGGGTCCCCGATGACTATGAGGAAAGAGAGGTGACTTCATAAACCTGGACCATTTGGGCTGGACCATTACAGTAATAAAAAATAAGCAACTCCACACTGGGCGTGGTGGCACACGCCTTTAATCCCAGCACTAGGGAGGCAGAGGCAGGCAGATCTCAGTGAGTTCAAGGCCAGCCTGGTCTACATAATGAGTTTCAGGACAGCTGGGGCTACAGGGAGACCCTGTCTCAAAAAGACAAAAAAAAAAAAAAAAAAAAAAAAAAAAGCAACTCCTATGTCTAAACCGTTTACACTTTGCATGTCTGTTAGTCATTGAACCTTCACAAAGAAATAAGCAACAGGTCTGAGGATGTAATAACTCCAACCAAAATACACAGTATTGGTTTAGTGTTTGGAGAGTGATTGGGAAGAAAGCACATTACATACAGGCCAGGCAAACACTGACAGAACTGTCACATGATCACCTACTAACTCGGAAATCAAGGGTGAGCCAGCCCCACGCTCTGCAGTAAGAGCAGGTTTCAGTAGACAGCCTGTGCTTCTGGACATGGCTACTCCAAAGCTACTTTTTATGAGATTTGATGTGCACATTTAGTCTATAGATTAGATGCTTTTCTTTTTACAAAAAAAAAAAAAGTGTTTTCAGAAATCATTCAATGTTTCCATTTTCTTCTCCAGAGGCGCCATTTATACTTCTGTCTTATTTGGTTTGACTTTGTTTCAAATCCACGTTAACATTCAACCCTGTTTCCTCATTGAGATCCTCCAGGTCCCTCGTGTGTTTTCTGATCTATTCGTCTAATGCAGTTTGAGGCTTTTAGGAACTTTTTCCTAAGTGCTGTCCTTTCCTATTCCATCTCCTCCTGGTCCCCTTTGTTCTCCATTTATCAAGGGAATGTCTCCGTTGAATGACTGAATTTCTTTTGTAATTCTCAAAGCAAACGTAACAGCATTTGTCTAACCAGGTTCTGTTTTCTTGTTCATTGCCTCCTTCTTATGTTGTATCCTTGGCCTAGTTTGCATCTCTCGTTTTTGTAGACGCCCGTTGTATGGGACCTGTCACTTTGAGGAGGTTGGTGGGGGTGGGCAGAAATACGGCTATTTTTGCCTTTGCCTCCTACAGCTCAGGCTTCTCTCTCTGATTCTTCATTTGCCTGTCCTCTGTCGTTCTTAAAACCAGAAATCACAGGAGACTACCACCTCTAACCTGTAAAAGTTGTACGCAATGTTGTCAATACATGTTACAATATAGAGTGACTTCATCATTTTGGAGAAAAACACTATATAGGCCTTTTTCTTAGATTTGGGGCTCTGATATATTTTCAACAATTCACCCTAGAAATTTGTTTTTGGTTTTGTAGTGGTGGCAGCACTGGGGATTAAGCCCAGGGCCTCCCACAGGCTAGGAAAGTGCTTTGCCCTGAGCTGCATCCCCAGCCCTGCAAATGTTTTGTTTTCATTATAATTGGGGCTCTTTCCATCTTTTTTTTTTTTTTGATTAGAAAAGAGTAATAGCATCCATTTTTGTTTGTTACTTAGCAAATGGTGAAATCTCACTAACAAAATCAACTGCATAAATCACACTGAGAAATTTCAGGTTCATGAAGCCATTCTTCTATTTCCTGTCCCTATGTTAATACTAAGCGCCATCCATTTTTTTATTATTTCATTATTTTCATTATTAAAGTTTTTTCATTATTAAAGTAAAGCAAATATGGCACCTTCTCAATGTCATTTGTCAAAACTTCAGAGACCTTATGACAGTTGAACATCTACCAAATCTCTCACCTCTTTGTTTCTCCCTCCTCTGCTTTGACTTTGATTTCTGAAAATGTAATGATGATTAGATCAGGCCCATTCCTACTCAGAGTCTAGCCAGTTAAATGCTTCCATTTTCCATCAGAGGTGTGGAATGAAATTTTCTGTTGTTAAAGTAAATTTTATAACTTCATCATCCTTAATATTTTTAATATATAAGTATTTTTATTGAGCTTTTATAATTTCATACAACAACAATTCTTAATCAAATTTAGACCCCCTTCCCCCATCCCCCACTGGACCTCATGTATTCTGCCGTACATGTTAAGTCCTAGCCATTCAGGGATTTGTACACAAATGTCCTTCAGTGTAAATTGGTCCTCTGGAGTCTAGTCAGTCCATCTAGATAGCATATATAACTCATACTCTCCCTCACCCAGCAGCAATCAGTCTCATAGTTCCTAGTCAGTGCCAGCCTGCCACCTATTTCTCTTCTCCCCTTTGGGCCCTCATTTAATTGAGTTGCCATGGGTCCTATGCTCAGTGCCACAAGTTCACATGTACAAGCTTCCAGTGGCCTGAAAGCTTCTGCTAACCTGTGTTCATGAACTAGGCCTGGCTCTTACAATCTTTCTGCCCCCTCTTCTACAAAGGTCTTTGAGCTGTGGGTAAATGAGGTTCTACATAGGAGTCCTATCGCACACTCTACAGTCTCTTATTCTTTAAAACTTGGCCAGTTGTGGCCTTCTATGTACATCATGCTCTGTTGTATAAGGAAGCTTTACTGGTGAGAGTTGAGGGATGCACTAGTTTTCTCTCTACCCCTTGTTCTGCTATGAGCCTTAGTTGTAGAGGTTCAACTGTAGATGTGCCATCTAGTACTGGTCATCCCTCAGACATATGTTCTCCATGTCTGACTAGATATGCAGTTCTACAGTAGCCTCCATCTGTTGCAAAAAGAAGCTTCTTTGATGAGTAGTGACTGGGATAATTGTGTGTAAACATTAGAGATCGGGAAATTATATTTGTCTAGGAATGTGGCAGATGTAGGTTTTTCTCTAGGATCTATTACCTTTCCAGCCATGTATGTGTATTTGGCTATGTTAACAGTACCACAGATGGGTTCCCTCTCATTAAGTGGACTTTAAGTCCAATTAGATACCTGTTGATTGCCCCCCAGATAACAGTGCCACTACTGCACCAATAGAGGTAGTTTGCCATGCTGGTCATTATGGTTATTAGGCGTTAGGGCTGGGTTCGACGACTGATTGATTTTCTCCCTTGACAGTTTGCATATCATCATCTAGCATGATAGCCAAACTTTGGTTAGAAGGCTTCCAGGTCAGTTCCTGCTCCATTGTTTCAAATCCTGTATCCTAAATATGTCCTGTATTCAGCAGTAGGGTCTTCTCCACTAGTTCTGGGAGATAACTAAGAACCTGCTCCATTGTTTCAAATCCTGTATCCTAAATATATCCTGTATTCAGCAGTAGGGTCTTCTCCACTAGTTCTGGGAGATAACTAAGAGGTTTGGCAATAGCCTGTATTCTTTTGGGAGTCTCCTGGACCACCTTCACCAAACACTCAAAGGGAGGTCTCTTCTGATTGGCCCTGTGTTCCTTGACAAGCAGCTCCCAGGTATACATATGCATTAATGTTCAGTTGCTGTATGTGCATTTTGC
>NW_008331831.1:931595-937089 GCF_000622305.1 Nannospalax galili
GTTTCAATGAAAAAAAAAAAGTTTCTTCTGTCAAAGGCCACTCTGCTGTAAGTTTTCAGTTAGACCAAAAAGAGTCATAAAAATTATTGTTTCTGAATTCTAAACTGAATATTTCTAAAATGTTACTTAAAATGGTCAAAGATTATTATTAAGCATGTACTGCAAAGATGTTTTCTGAGAGTGTTTTGTAAGCATCTAACATGCAACTGAAAGCCCAGAACATACACATTCCTCTACAAGTCCTAACTGACTTGTAAATTTATTCTTTTTTAAATATTTTCTTTACTACTTTTATTTTATGTATATGAATGTATCACCTGCATGTATGTAAGTGTACCTGTGTTATGCAGTGCCTGCAGAGGTCAGAAGAAGGTGTCAGATCCCCTGGGACTGGAGCCACAGACAGCTGTTAGCCACTATGTGGGTGCTGGAAATTGAACCTGGGTCCTCTTCAAGAGCAGCCAGTGCTCTCAACCACTGAGCCATCTCTCCAGTTCCAGTAAATATTTTCCTTGTAACATATACATACATATATATATACAAAATATACATACATACACATGTATGCATATATGTGTGTGTGGTATATATGTGTATACACATATATATGTGTATGTTTTTACTAGCCCTCTCATTTAAAAAACACATTCAGATCCTGTGAACACAAATACAAAGCACTGGTGGTACCTTTTCAGAAAATGACTATATTTGATCTTTTTCTAATGTAAACACAGAAAGAGAAGGTGTTAGAACAGAGTGGGTCTTCAAACCTACCTTCATTCAACATCTTCATCTTACAACAAAAGGAAAAGGGGACTATATCTGGCTAACAAGCTTGTTAGAGCAGAGATTCAATCTGAACTCTAACTACCTGATATAAGATATTCTCTGTTGCACCAAACTCTGTCATTAGTAATAAACATTCTAGTTCAGAAAAGTATATTTTAGAAACCTTTCTACAGAACCTTTTCAATAGGGAGGCCTAGCCTGTGTAGGCAGTACAATTTCACATAACAAAACACCAGTGCAAGCTATAAGGACATAAAGTGCCAGGTACATCAGGCAGGCTTATCTGTGCTGAAGTAATTTTTAGTTACTCATCTTTTTTATTTTTTGTATATTTTATTGACTTTTTGTGTATTTCATACATAACATCTTAATCACCTTTATACTCCCTCCCCATCAGCACCCTCCCATAGCCCCCACACTGGGTTTCATGCATTCTGTCATTTATGTTAAGACCTATCAAGTCAAGTTAGTGTCCCCAGGCATCCCTCAGTGCAAGTTCATCCACTGGGGTCTAGTCAGCCTATCCAGAGTCACTCACTTAAAGACGATCAACTCTTCCTCACCCAGCAGAATGCAAAGTGACACATCTGCAATGGATCCTCTATACCTAAGGCCCATGGAACATAGTGGATCAAGGGGTAGAAAGAACACTAATGCATCTCTCAACTCTCATCAATGAAGCTCCCTCATGCAACAGAGGGCAATGAACACAAAGGGCCACAAATGGTCAAAGAATAGAGAATAAGAGTCCTAGAGTGTGGGATCTTGGACAGGACTCCTATATTATACTTCACCTACTCAGGGCTCAAGGACCATTGCAGAAGAGGGTGTGGAAAGACTGTAAGAGCCAAGGGAGAAGGTGCTTGACCATACAGAAATAAGAGTCTTACAGGCTTCAGGGATCTTGCTCATATGAACTTACAGCAATGGTGAGAGCATGTATAAGACTCATGCAAACTCAAGCAGGCAAAAACCCAGCATTGAACAATGGAAATGGACAGCAGGCCCAGTCTTAGCTGAAAAACTATTGGGTGGCTGATTACTGCTGGGTTATTCAGTATATTGCTAACCTTATAGATACAGATAGCAAGCCAGGAACGTACAAGAGATTCTCTACATATCAATGTTCTCAGGATGATTCTTTGACTAAAAATAAGTGTATTTTTTGAAGATGCAAAAGAGAAAAATCTTACTAAATGACAATTCAAATGATTATAATTGTTGTAAAACAAAACCTCTATTGCTGTTTATTACTATCATTTGTCAAAGTTTCAGAGATTGTGTACATGGTAAATATTTTCTGTTGTCCTCACATTTTATCTAAGACTCTCTGCCCATCTGTAACAACTGTAACCTGGATCCTAAACACACAAATGGAACACCTCCACCCTGTGGGAGATGGTCTACTACTACATACGAATGTGGTTTCTGTGTGATCTTTATACAAAGGAACAAAAGTACCAAGGTTCAGTAACTAAGAAAAGGCTGTGAGAAGCAGAGCATATCTGCAGTTTTGAAAATCATTTTTTAAAATCAACCACCCTTTAGCAAGTTTTACATGACATCCTCCTGGTCCTTAAGGCATATCCCCTGAGATACACTTCCATTAATTCCAAGTCTTTCCCTGTAGCAAACAGCCTTGGTAGATGTTATCTGTCTTGAGGGAAAATGACTTCTCATCCATTGCACAGTCTGTGAAGAAAGAGTTACTAGTCCCTTACCATCCTGGCAATGACTCAGTTCACTAACACTCTCCCTTGGTATCTGACATACTCACTTTGTTACCTCAGCATGTTATGTCAGTCTTGTTGCTAAAGATGGCCTGTATTCCCTGGGAATTATTTGTGTACTACATTCACATAAGTGCACTCCTGGCTTCAATACAGCTCTGGGGAGGCTCTAAATGAAACATCACCAATTACCACTACATTCCTACTGCAAGATTTAGAAGCAGTTTTGAAAAAAATGTTCCCTAAAATAGTTTTCCTTCTGATAAAGCAACAATCTTCACCAAAACTAGCTCTGAACTATGTTGGAAAGATGCTTGAACTCCCATTAGACATATTTACTAGAGAAGAGTAATCTATTAACCCAACATAACTATGTCAAATTGGACTAAAGGGGTTGGTTTCTTATTCAAAGTTAAAAATACCCCAAAATTACTTACATTACCCTTTTTTCATAATACAAAAGCAAATGCCATTCCTTCACAAATAATCATATATTCTTAGTTTTAAAATGTCCTAATTGATCAGGATTCTGCTTTGGAATAAAAATAACCTATACAGAGAGTCCTGTCATGTCCTATAACCTAAAGAAATGAGTGAGTAATGGGATCACTTAAGCCTTTTTAATAACAAAAATAAGGCAACTCATATTTTTTTACCCAAAATGAATAATGAACCCACTGGTTCCCCCACCCCCAATAAAATTCACAAGATTTTGGACAATTTCGGCCATGAATAGCCATTCTGTCTTGAAAGATCAAAATGTCAGAATCATTCAACTCTAAAACTGCTGTCATATCCAGTGAGAGTGTTCAGTATACACATACACACTTCCTGTTAGTGCTGGGAAGGCGTGAATAGGATAGCAAATCAAATCAAGAGATGCCTTGCTAGCCCTTTGGGTCAGAATAGCGAAGATTAGACCATGCTGTGTTTGTTGTACAAGGTTTTCTGACCTCTTTAATGTATATCCTGTTTAAATACAAACACAGTCCCTGAGTCTCACATTCCTTAAGAAGTTGATTTCTGTGCATTTGTGTTTCATCTGTGCTCCTCTTTCTCCTCTCCTAACTCCATTTGTTCAAGTCTTAAAGTTAACTTAATGGGTGTATAACTTTTTGATTTTTATTGAATTTTTGAAATTTTCATAGAATAACTTTTGATTTATGATTTTTTCTTTTGTTTCCTGATATATGGTACTAATACTTCTCACTTATTCCTATTACAAAATAAACCATGTAGAATTTTTTTAAGTTTAACCATTGCTGAAGAATTATTTATCCTATACTCTATTCAGTTCAATACAACCACCAGTCTCCTTACAGTATTATGTCTGCCCCTTAACTACTCCAAATCTATTTGGGGTATATAACGAAAGAAACTTAACTAATATACTTCCCACTTCAGAGTGGGGAGCAGACAAGCACGTGTGTTTTTAAAGAGCTATCTGAAGGACAAGATCATTATTCAAAGCAGTAAAATTCTAATAGTGAAATGTCAAGAACCTAAATGAGATAAGAAGCAAACAGATATTTGGACTGGGGCACGAAGTTTCCTATGCCTTCATTCCTCAGTTGATTATGTATACCAAAATTTCACCCTTATAAGCCCTCCAAACTTAATGATTACTTATGAATAACTATTTTAATTCACATAAATTAATTATTAAACAAGAAAATTTTGAGGTTTTTGGAACTCCTTAGGAGTTAGAAATAAATTTTATACTCTAGAGATGTATAACTGCTTTTTGTATTTTATTGAATTTTTGTGCATTTCATAAAATCTTAATCATCTTCATACCCCCTTGCCCATCTTCGCCCCCCCATATATACCCACCAGATTTTATGCATTCTGTCATATGTGTTAAGGCCTCTTGAGTCAGGTTTGTATACCCAGATGTCCCTCAGTGTGAGTTCATCCACTGGAATCTAGTCAGCTGTGTTTTCAGATTATCATCGTGCGCGTAGATAAACACAATGCATTAAAAATCGACAAAGATCTTACAATGTGTGTAAGTCCATAGTTCTGTGCACTTTCCTCTTATGATGGTTAGTATAAGGGGCATGGGAAATCAGGCTCCTACCAGATCTGGGCTCTGCAGCCCCTCACCTTCACCCTCACCATCCAAGCTCAGATTTTCTGCTGGATCTTCCCCATCCTCGCTATTGAAATGGTGTAGGACTGTCCACAACGCTCTAGTATACAATACTGTGAGCAGCAGACACTATTTCCACCCACATTCATCATCAGGAATCATTTGCACGGTCCCGCTTACCTGCAATGAATTGGGAAGACACTCAAGGTCTATGGGAGAATGAAAATCAATCTTAATCATCTTCATACCCCCTTGCCCATCTTCGCCCCCCCCATATATACCCACCAGATTTTATGCATTCTGGCATATGTGTTAAGGCCTCTTGAGTCAAGTTTGTATACCCAGATGTCCCTCAGTGTGAGTTCATCCACTGGAATCTAGTCAGCTGTGTTTTCAGATTATCATCGTGCGCGTAGATAAACACAATGCATTAAAAATCGACAAAGATCTTACAATGTGTGTAAGTCCATAGTTCTGTGCACTTTCCTCTTATGATGGTTAGTATAAGGGGCATGGGAAATCAGGCTCCTACCAGATCTGGGCTCTGCAGCCCCTCACCTTCACCCTCACCATCCAAGCTCAGATTTTCTGCTGGATCTTCCCCATCCTCGCTATTGAAATGGTGTAAGACTGTCTACAACGCTCTAGTATACAATACTGGGAGCAGCAGACACTATTTCCACCCACATTCATCATCAGGAATCATTTGCAAGGTCCCACTTACCTGCAATGAATTGGGAAGACACTCAAGGTCTATGGGAGAATGAAAATATTCTGAGCATAGAGTTGGCTATCTGCCACCACTCCTCCTACCCTAGAATCCAGCAGAATGATGCAAGCTGCATCAGGCTCAATGTTGCTTCCTTAACAGGTAAAATATGAG
>NW_008331831.1:937264-946166 GCF_000622305.1 Nannospalax galili
AAGTTAAAGTCTTTCCCTTCTATTCAATGCTTGTGGAAATTAGATAAAAATAGAAAACCAGTTTGATATTACTGATGCATGAAAACATGCCAGAATAAAATAAAATGCTGTATTTAATTATATGAGGAAATAACATCCACCCAGATACCACCTGCATTTGGTAGGGTAAGAGTTAAAAGTAATAGAGAAATAAGGATAATTTTGAATAAAAATTAAATTAGTCCAAATTTATGATAAATTATAACAATTACAAGCATAATGAGCTTTTATTAGAAGTCAAAGTCTCTCAAGGCAGAGTATTTTTAAAGGCTAGTAATTTTTAAAGCCAGCTATATGTTTCTTGGAGAAAAATGAATATAAATCACAAATTTTAAGATTGTAAATGAAACGATGGGAAAAGATGTAGCAGCAAATATTTAACAAAAGAAAGCTCATTTGGCAACATGAACAAGTAAAATATATTTTTAAGTAAAGTATTCATGGAATAAATGAGGATCCTTTTGACGGATCTTCTTTCTTGATGGTTGCTTCAGTGTTTTGGAGTCCTGTTGCTTCCTGCTCTAGAGTCACTAAATATCATTTCTGTATTAAGCTCAAGGGTGTTTTCATTTCTTCAGTTTAGCTCTGCATATTCCAAATGAACGGCCTCTATTTTTCATTCCATCTCTGTGGCTGCAATAAAATACCCTGACAAAAGCAACGTAAGGGAGAAGGGGTTTATGTTGGCTCACAGTTCCAGAGGGTAAAGTCCATTGTGGTAGGGACGGCACAGCAGAAGACAGAGAAGGCATGGCTACAAGAGGAGGGTGACTGCTCACACTCATCTGCGCTCAGGAAGCAGAGCATTAACAGGAAGTGGAGCTGGGCTGCAAAGCCTCAAGATCTACCCCTAGTGGCCCTCTTCCTCCAGTATGTTTTACTTCCCAAAGGTTTCTAAAAATCACCATCAGCTGGGAACCAAATGTTCAAACATATGAGCCTATGAGGGAGCATTTCACATTCAAACCACAACAATCTCAGCACAGTTGGATACATTCAAACTTCATATTTTCTTTTTCATTTTTTTCTTTTTTAGCATAGCAACTGAAACTGCCAAAGCAGCCCATTTTATTGGGATTGTGTTACAAATAGCCAGAATTAGCCCAAATTTAATACAATAATGCTTTTATAGAAAGCCAATAAATGAACAACAACCTTCCATCATTGTAAGGTAAGTTTTAGTTTCTACACTAGTGTTAGTTACATCAAAAGCTTTCAAAAGTTACAGCATAATTACTGTTAAGACCACAGACTGCATTTCTGAGAACAGCTGACAATCTGCACATGTTTGGAAGTGCAATGCCCCAGAAAACTTCAAACACCAATTCACAAACATGGGTCACTGGACACCTTTTTTTTTTTTTTTTAACTTAAAAGAAGCATTTCATTACAACAGCATTAACCTATTCAATAACATTTTTCTGAGCTAGGGTACATCTCTTTCAAAATTGGCTGTACATTTCTAGGTTTACAGATGGATTATTATGCTTATATAATCTTTTACTCATTATAAACTCTATTATTTATGACAGTTACATCCAAAATAAGTGAAATCCAGTTCCTATCCTTAACATGGGGGCGGCAAAGCCATTGCTGAACTGCAGTATAAAAAAATCAGAAACTTATCTGCTCTAACGTTGTTACACTGCAGAGAACCCAAGTTCATTTGGGGGGGCTCCTTTTGTCTTTCCCTAAACATTTGACCATTAGCCAAAAAGAAGCAAGAACTTTTATTACTACAATAGACATAATCATGCAGAGGGTTTAGTCGTTAGGCATTAAAATGCCCTACAGATTCAAGTAATAAAATAGTGTTGTACATTAGGCAATGATTAAATGCTTCATATAAGACAAACCTGATTCGTGATACAGGAAACAAAGTTTACAAATCTATTTCTTCTGAAGTCCAGCTTTTATTGAACACTATACTCGATGAAGTCATTTCATCAGCTTTTGTAGGTTTCATGATACAATTTTTGCCTTTTTTAGATTAGGATTTATAAACAGATTGTTTTCAGACTATTTGCCTTCCATGAACATCTGGTCTTTACCACACAATGTACAAGGCCACTTCAAATCTTGTCTTTGAAGCAGAGTATTTAAAACATAATAGAAAAACTCTTAGTTACTTTCTCACTCAAACTGTATGGCTCATTTAGGTTAGATGAAAAACAATCTTACTTAGTACACTTAAGGTAGCTAAATACATGAACATTCATGAAGACTCATTAAAATTTCATTAAAACCAAGAGATTGACTAAATTATAGTCTAGTGAGTCAATACTTATTTTTAAAACTATCATAAGGTTTTAAGCTAATTAGCAAATATCAAAAAATATTTTTTAAAAATTAAAGCAAAGTCCATGGTGTTATTGTTCCCCCTATTTGTTGAACTGAAAAAAAAAAAAACCTTTGTAATATTTATACAATGGAAGCTAAGTTGGCTGTCTCCTGCCCTAACTTGAAATGTAAATTAAAGGCTCATTTCCTTGGACACTCGCATTTGGCATTTAATGTGCTACAGCTACCAGTGCCACAGGACAGCAGTGCAATGCAGATTCCTACAGTGTCTTTGGTGTTTTGCATCAGTGTGTGCCGTGTATTGTGCGTAAAGAGCACAAGCCCAGTACTATTCATGTTCCAAAAGCATGAACATATCTAATTACCAAACTGCAGGGGACAGGCGCCTCTATATCTCCTCCACAGCTGGGAACCTTTGCTTTCCTTTGCTCCCATTTATATTTTCAAACACTCTCTTCTATAATATATCTTCTTCTGACTCAAAAACAAGCAATACCAAGATACTTGGATGAGCCAAGACCAACTTCACGCTGGGAAAAATATGATGGAAGTTCTAAAAGATTCAGTCTCATAGATTTGATAGTTTATCACTGTATGTGAAATAAGTACTTTTAAATTATTGGTGCTGTAATGATTTTATATAGGTTTAATATAGTTCAGAATATTAATACTTTGAATGAGATCAAGGTAAATTTCAATCTTTTCCAAATGATCATGTATTGCTAATAACTAGGACCTGTATTAAAAAGAATGTATTCTATTGGGAAGTCTTTTTAAAATCACATATAAGAATTTAGTTAATTACCACCTGACAGTGGCTGTGGTAATGTGGCTGCTTTGCTGTATAACTTTGAAAATCCTCCAACTCTGGCTATAGCTTATCTTTGTAATTAAATTATAGCCCACCATGGTGATCTCATGTTGATTAGTACAAAGACCCTAACTATAAGTAGGGTCATATTTTAAGACATGGACGGCCACAACTTCAGCCTATGAAAAATGGAATGGAGCAAAATTCAGCCTGTATCACATATCAAATATACTGGAGAAGGATTTGGTGATGTTTCTTAAAAATGTACATACTCAAAACATCACCATTTCAAATCTGGAAAAAACTCCTACATGTACGCAACTAGGAATAGGATACATGTAAATACATTCAGTGCAGCAGTGGCAATAGTAACAAACAGGAAGAGGAACAACCAAAATACCCATCAAAAGCTCCTCTATAACACCTCATGTGGTGGTATAGGCCTTTAATCCCAGCAATCAGGAGGCAGAGGCAGGAGGATCTATCTCTAGGATATCAAGACCAACCTGCTCTACATAGTGAATTCCAGGCCAGCTGGGACTACATTGAGACTCTGTCTGAAAATGACCATAAAAAAGGAGCCTCTAGGCTCATCTTTGCTCAATTGGCCAGTAGCAAATGTGACCCCACACAGAGACCTTTAAAGCGCATCAGCATTGGGGCTTCTCCAATTTAGAACACCTTTATTCCTATGGACTAAACCCAGGCTAGGCTACTGGAAAATAAAAATAATGAAAACCAAAACTAAGCATTGCCAACTAAAGCAGCCCTCATCACTGAGCAAGTTCACCTGAGACCAATGCAAATCACAGACCTGCACAGCTCTGAGCTAAGGGTTGTAGGTTTAAGACACTGTATGTTTGGGTGACTTGATGCACACTGAAAGCTAAACAATACGCATATGTACAGATAAGACTATTTGCATAAATTTGCATTTTCGTTTTTTCAGTTTATCTCTGCATATTCCAAATGACCCATCTCTATTTTTCATTCCATCTTTGTGGCTGTAATAAAATATCCTGACAAAAGCAATGTAAGGGAGAAGGGGGTTGTGCTGGCTCATAGTTCCAGAGGAATAGAGTCCATTGTGGTAGGGACAACACAGCAGAAGGCAGGAAAGGCATGGCTGAAAGAGTTCTGCACTCAGGAAGCACTGCATGAACAGGAAGTGAAAAGCTTCAAAGTCCACCCCTAGTGACCCACTTCCTCCAATATGTTGCACCTCCCAAAGGTTTCTAAAATAATGTTAAGAATTACCATGCATTATAATCTGCAAGGCAAAACTGTAAAACACAGATAAGGAGATGATAGAAGAGAGAGATAGATGATAGATAGATAGATAGATGATAGATAGATAGATAGATAGATGATAGATAGATGATAGCTAGAGAGATAGAAAGATAAATAGATAGAGAGATAGATGACAGATAGATAGATAGATAGATGATACATACATACATACATAGATGATAGATAGATGATAGCTAGAGAGATAGAAAGATAAATAGAGAGATAGATGACAGATAGATAGATAGATGATACATACATACATACATACATACATAGATGATAGATAGATGATAGATGATGGTGATAGAAGATAGATGATGATAGATAGATAGACAGACAGATAGGTAGATAGATGATAGATAGATAATAGATGATGGTGATAGAAGATAGATGATGATAGAAGATAGATAGAAGATAGATAGATAGATAGATAGATAGATGATAGGTAGGTAGATCGATTATGATGATTGATAAATAGATACATCGATGATGATGATAGATAGATAGATAGATAGATAGATAGATAGATAGATAGATAGATAGATAGATAGATAGATAGATAGATAGATAGATAGATAGATAGATAGATAGATAGATAGATAGATAGATAGATAGATAGATAGATAGATAGATAGATAGATAGATAGATAGATAGATAGATAGATAGATAGATAGATAGATAGATAGATAGATAGATAGATAGATAGATAGATAGATAGATAGATAGATAGATAGATAGATAGATAGATAGATAGATAGATAGATAGATAGATAGATAGATAGATAGATAGATAGATAGATAGATAGATAGATAGATAGATAGATAGATAGATAGATAGATAGATAGATAGATAGATAGATAGATAGATAGATAGATAGATAGATAGATAGATAGATAGATAGATAGATAGATAGATAGATAGATAGATAGATAGATAGATAGATAGATAGATAGATAGATAGATAGATAGATAGATAGATAGATAGATAGATAGATAGATAGATAGATAGATAGATAGATAGATAGATAGATAGATAGATAGATAGATAGATAGATAGATAGATAGATAGATAGATAGATAGATAGATAGATAGATAGATAGATAGATAGATAGATAGATAGATAGATAGATAGATAGATAGATAGATAGATAGATAGATAGATAGATAGATAGATAGATAGATAGATAGATAGATAGATAGATAGATAGATAGATAGATAGATAGATAGATAGATAGATAGATAGATAGATAGATAGATAGATAGATAGATAGATAGATAGATAGATAGATAGATAGATAGATAGATAGATAGATAGATAGATAGATAGATAGATAGATAGATAGATAGATAGATAGATAGATAGATAGATAGATAGATAGATAGATAGATAGATAGATAGATAGATAGATAGATAGATAGATAGATAGATAGATAGATAGATAGATAGATAGATAGATAGATAGATAGATAGATAGATAGATAGATAGATAGATAGATAGATAGATAGATAGATAGATAGATAGATAGATAGATAGATAGATAGATAGATAGATAGATAGATAGATAGATAGATAGATAGATAGATAGATAGATAGATAGATAGATAGATAGATAGATAGATAGATAGATAGATAGATAGATAGATAGATAGATAGATAGATAGATAGATAGATAGATAGATAGATAGATAGATAGATAGATAGATAGATAGATAGATAGATAGATAGATAGATAGATAGATAGATAGATAGATAGATAGATAGATAGATAGATAGATAGATAGATAGATAGATAGATAGATAGATAGATAGATAGATAGATAGATAGATAGATAGATAGATAGATAGATAGATGATAGGTAGGTAGATCGATTATGATGATTGATAAATAGATACACAGATGATTGATAGATAGACAGATGATAGATAGATAGATGGTAGATAGATAGATGATAGATAGATGATTGATAGATAGATAGATAGATAGAAAAAAAGACAGACAGAGAGAGAGACAGATAGATAGATAGATAGATAGATAGATAGATAGATAGATAGATAGATAGATGATACATAGATGGATGATAGATATGAGGTCCATGACAGTGGCTAGTATTAGAATGAAGAGAATAAAAGAGAAGAGTAGAAGATTTGACTGAGAAAGGGTTACAGGGAAGTAATGGACATTTGCTATTTGGGGGGATGGTTTAATGGTAATTACAAAGGTGAAAAGCAAATTATGAGGTCAAAGTGGGTGCTATTAAATATAAATCATACCTAATAACACTGACTTTAAAACATTTAATTCATAGAATATTAACACTTCTCAATTCTGAATTTTGAATGTTGCATCATTCGGGGTGCTAGCAAAAATATTTGGCAGCCTCACTTGGAATTTAAAGATACTAATAAGGAAGTATGGCACAATAAAGAAAGCCAACTGGTCTGTTGTGGTAGTGCACACTTTTAATCCCAACACTAGGGAGGTAGAGACAGGCGGATCTCTGTGAGATCAAGGCCAGAGTGGTCTACAAAGGGAATTCTGGGTCAGCCAGGGCTGCACGGTGCAACCCTGTCTGAGAAGGAAGGAAGGAGAAAGGAAGGGAAGGAGGGGGGAGAGAGGGAAAGAGAGAGAGGGAGAGGGAGAGGAAGAGGAGAGGAAGGAAGGAAGGAAGGAAGGAAGGAAGGAAGGAAGGAAGGAAGGAAGGAGGAAGGAAAAGAAAGAGAGAGAGAAAGATAGAGAGAGAGGAAGGAAGGAAGGAAGGAAGGAAGGAAGGAAGGAAGGAAGGCCAGCCAACTGGTATGTTGACCCACCCAGGAACTTTCAAGAAAAGGATGCTGTCATTAGCCCTAGGTTTGACAGCCAAGGAGAAGGATCTGAATCCAAATGAGCAGGAATACACATAACCCTTTACATCCACCTAGCACAGAAACATAGCAAGGATGTTGGGATTTCTAAATGCTATTAGAACAGAGGTGGTAGACTACAGGGCCCACTGATAGAACTAAAAGATGTTTTTAGGAATTGGATGTATAGGATAGGATCTAAAATAAGAACGTGAGTCTTTATCCTGATGTAGTTAAGAGCTTCATATAGAACAATGCATGAAAATAATTCATTTTTCAATGATAACTAACTTTTCCCCTTAGAGTCTAACTAATAATCAGTATTAGGCATAGACTATTTTACTACTCTTGATGCAGAAGAGGTATATATTACAACATTATGAATAACAGCAGTAGACTTGTTATTAAATATAAACTTCTGATGAAGGATTTTCCTATAGTCTTTTTCTCCAATATTCTTTTTTCTTTTTATTTTCATTTGGCTCAGGATGATTATTTTGAAGCATCATAGTTTAATTTTGTCAAAACTCTTGAGTATTTTTGTGACTGAATCTTTCTACTTTGGGACACTTCCAGCAATATTTTCTTCATCTGCTTTTTAAAATTTCTCCTTTTCATTTGTCAGAATTATTTTAGTCTATATTATAAAATGCATGCTATGAAACAAATGGGGCGATTAGTGAAGGCATGGAGCCGCTCCTGCGGTTTTACATGCAACAGGCCATAGTACCGATTTCTGGAATAAGCATTTCACTGCCCAGATAATAACATGTTCCTTCCATGTTATTTCAATCACTTTCTTTTGGGTAACTGACCAGCTGTCTGGAAGCCCATTTTCTTTTGGTCATTCACCTCCTCTGGCTGTTAAAATCTTTCAACCCGCCTCTTCCACAATCATTCCTGAGCCTTGGGAAACAGAAGTTTGATATAAGTGCCCTATTCAAGAATAAGCAGTCTGCAGCCTCAATCTCCACATTTTCCAATTGTGCTTCTCTGTGCTACTCACTATCTGCTGTGGAGGAATCTTCTCTGCTGAGAGTTGAGAGAGACATTAATCTATGGGCATAACAGTAAGTCATTAGAAATCAGTTTAATACTATATCTATTTAGCAGAATAGTTGTATTGGACTTTTTCCCACGCCCTGTGGGCTGTCTAGCCTAAGGCTCCTAGGACTGATAGCAATGTCAGATATGGGCTCCATCTTATGAAGCAGATCTTAAATATAATCAAAAAGTAGTTGATTATTCCTATAATATTCATGCAACTATTGCACAAGTAGGCATATCTTCCAGGCGGGTTATTGTAGAACACAGGATTCAGTTACTCATATGAACTCACAGCAACTCTGACAACCTGGAGAAATCCCATTAAGTTCAAGGCAGAAAAAAATCTCAACATGGATTTAATAAAGTCGGTAAGAAACCTCAACCCTATCTGAGGAACTACTGGCAACCAACGGCTGCTGGGAGGGGGCGTGTCAGTCTATTTCAATGGTGTGACTCAGCAAGCTGACTAGGATCCTGGGGATAAACTCACACCAAAGGGCATTTGGGAACAAATGCCTGACTCTATAGGCCTCTAATTTATTTATTTATTTATTTATTTATTTATTT
>NW_008331831.1:946287-946513 GCF_000622305.1 Nannospalax galili
ACAGAAATTTGGCAGATGGTTAGAAACAGGTGCAGAGACATGAGGGGGGCAAAATATACTGTATAAAATTCACAAAAATAATAATCACTTTCTTCATTTAATGTATTACAATTTTCTTTCTTTTGACAGAAACTTTATTGAGAATTTCATATATGTATATAAGGTGTTTTGATCTAATCCATGGCCACTCCCTCCCCTCCAATACTCCCCCCTCTGAAGAGGTAAC